>NC_050454.1:49454403-49754403 GCF_903995425.1 Onychomys torridus
GTTGTGGTAGAACACTGGACCCAGACATGGTCCTCAATGGCATCCCAGGTCTGGATATTACCATGGCCCTTGGTGGAAGCACAGGCCACTCAGCTCAATTTTACCCCAGCTGCATGATAGACCCCAGGTGGCATCTGAGATCTCAGGCATTAGGGCCACGGATCCAGACATGGACCCTTGAGCTGCAGCTCATGTCTGGTTGACACTGTGGTCACTGGTGGCAATGAAGGCACCAAGATCATCATGGCCCCAGCTGCAGCACATGCTCTGATTCCCAGTATGGCCTCAGGTGGTGACCCAGTACCCAAGCATCCATATGACCCTTTGTGACAACATGGGTCATGGATATCATCACAGACCCTGGGTGTTGTAGGACCATGGCCTCAGACATGGTTCTCAGAAGCAGTCTGGGTCCAGATGCCACCATGTGCCCAGGTGGCAGTGCAAGCAACTCAAACTGGCATCACCCCAGCTGCAGGATGTCTCTCGGGCCCCATCATGGCCCAAGGGAGTGCCCAGAAACCAGGGTATTCAATCAATAATTTAAATTGCTGCACCTTCATCTTTATATGCACAGTCAGAAAGTAAATGACACTTAAAGAGATATGCTATGTTTGTGATGAAATACAATTTTTTTTATCTCAAAGGAAGATTCAGATTTGGACTATTTTAAAATTATTATACCACCTACATGAATATATGTATATATTTGCATATATAGAATATCAAATAATGATAACCCAAAGGAAAAACTGAAGTTTGGTCACATGCTCTACCATTCTGCCTTTGAAAAACTGACAGGGAAGGTCCTAGGAATATTACCAGTTTTCCTGACACCTCTCAAGTTTCCCGTTCCTAAACACCAAGTAGAGCTGCCTCAGAAGGTAGATCTTTGGCTAACCTTTGATAAGAATTTACCAAAGTATAAGTTTAACTTCATCAGCCCTTTTTCTGTAGACAAGCATTCTAGACTATTGATGGTGTTATTAGGATAAAATCATTAGACTACAAGAAAATATACCCAAAGATAACTGAATGTAGAAATTAAGATCAAAATCCACATATATGAGAGGAACTCAAATTTGTTAATAATAGTTATAGTAATTATGGATGTTTTCTACAAACTACCTTTTGATAACTGTTTAGAAATGCTGTCTTCATAGATTTCCCTTCTAATTTCCATAGCAAACATGGGGCTGCACTAGAGAAACCATTTCCATTTTTCAGTTGTGATGCATTGACAAATGATTGATTGCATTAGATCAAGGTATGTATACTTACTTTGGAAACAATCTGCCCTCATTTTCCACAGTATTTTACCCCAATTTGTTACCTGACTGGTCAATAGGGCTTGCCTAAGCCAAAAACCAAGTACTGGCAAACCTGAACTTAAAAATTATATGCAACGTTTTGTAGTTTGTCATCTACAATAGACATTCTGACTTCTACAGTACATCTGCATTCCATAATAAGGAATATATTTAATAATTTTTCTTAAAATATATACAGAACTTTTCTCTTCTGTGATGAGATACAGAGTAAATACCTTCAAGTGAAATAATTGCATCACATCGTCAATGAGTGATTAACCACTGGACAAACTGTCAAACAAGCTTAATTTTGTACTATTTAAAATCCCTTACCAGAAACATCTGAGACACTTTTGTCTTTTTAATGTCTTCACCAAATTGTTTTCATGTTCAAACTTTTACAATTTCCACTATTTGTTTTGTCTCTTTATCATTTAGATTATAGTTGTTATTTTATAGTAGTCAACAAGATTGTGTGATTTATCATGTGTGACTTTCTTGCTGTCCTCCTGTCTTCTAAGATGAAATGCCAGATCAGATGAGCAATTTTGATCGTTTTCATAGGTACCTTGATTTTAGAATGCCTTCAAAGTTAAAGTTTGAATATATGTTTTCATGAATAGCCACATAATTCAAGTGTAGTTGTGCCTATTTTATCTTTAGAATATAAATGTCAAACTCAAGTTAATTATGATATTTTGTCAATTAAAGTCCATGTTTTATTGATATGCCTACTTTTTCCCCAATGTCTTTTTTTTCCCTTCATGTCAAATTACATCAGAGACCTCCTATCTTTAGAGGGTTTTCTGGCCTGTGACAATCTCAAACCACTTTTGATTTGGGCACTTTTGAAACATATTTATAAGGTACCAGTTAAAAGTCTCTAACTTGAGGATATGTCACATATTTTTTAAATGACATTTTCATCACTTTATGCCTTCTGTTCATATTATCATGACGCATTGATTTAGTCTAGGCTCATCTCACTTGTATAATATCTCTTAGGTCCCTCCCCTGGAGATTTACCTTTCTACTCTTTCTTATTGTAATCTCAGGAAAAATCCAAAGTGAAATCTATGCTCCAAGAGTGGGAGGGATTCACTGTAATTATTGAAGATAGAGTAGTTAGATGCATTATATGAAACCAATCTACACAGAATAGGTTTCTTATTCACAATTTATTTAAGAATGTATTACCATTGATATTGGTACAGAAACATTTGATTCCTATTGTGAAATATTAATTAATACTACTTTATTCTATGGCTTTATCAAGTACACTGTAGTGTCTACATTACAGGTCATATTGTCAATTATTTTATTAGTCTCTACTCATTTTAAAAATTCCATAGATAAACCATATTTTCTCTTTATAAGGTCATTTCATGAATTTGTAGCATAGTTCACATTATCAAAATATTGAATATTTCAATTTTTACACTAATTTATTTTGAAACTTTTATAAGATTTACTCCATGTTTTTAATCACATATGGTATCAGTTTGTATGTACAATTACAATATCACACATCATACTTTAGTCCCTCTTGCCCCAGACTATCACATGTTTGATCTATCCATAAGCTTTCCCCCTAGATGCTTGACCACCATGGCTCACTCAGTACTTGTCTGGAGTTTGCATCTTTATTTTAATCCTTTTTTTCATATATTATTTGGGTTTTTGTTTTCTTTCTTATTCTTTCAAAAGACAGGGAAAAGAACATGAAATTGGGTGAATAGGGAGATGAAGAAGATCTAGAGGAGGGGAAGTATGATAACTATAGAATGTATAGAATGTTTTTTTTAAAAAGAATATATTTATTAATCAATTAACCAAGTAAAATGCTCACTTTGTGCTTCTTTTTCTTCTTGATGTAATAGCAGATCCCAAGACAGCAATAACGAAGATGGACTGGGAGACTTGGTGGAAAATTATTTTGCAGACTATAAAAGAGATGGCCCCTAGTCAAGCCTACACCACCCACTTCAATAGGATTATACACACTTCTTGTGAAAATATACTTATAAATATTTTATCACATATAATTATATTTAATAATTTATATTCAGAGCTTTGATTTTTAAATAAATGCAAAGTTAAATACCTAATTATGGTATATATGTCTCCAATTGATTTCTATGAAATAAGATGGAAAATGTGACTAAGTACTTACAATTAGTATATGTAGATTAAAAAACCACATAAACTTCATTCCAGAATTACAACATAGAAAAATATTTTTTTCACTGTGAAGGAGAACTAATAATACGAATTATATAGGGCTTTTAAAAAAACCAGGGAAGACATATACATTTATTATAGTATACAGTTCTAGATAATATTCGGTATTTTATAATTAAATCTGATTTGGAAATATAAAGCACAGATGAGAAACTCATAATAGCTGAGGGAAGGCTTTTGAAAAATGAAAAATAAGATTGTATTTGCATTTACATAAAACTGTATGAAAAGTAAGTAGCAAAAACTTATATTTATGCATGTAAGTTTTCTCTTTCAAGAGGATAAAATTAAAAAAACTGAAAACAAGCAAATTAAATAGTAAAACAAAGTATTTAGAGTTTCTAAGTGAATATAAAAACTACCTCAAGAATACAAGAAGAAATATATGACAATATATTGAATGAAGTAAGAAAATACTCTGCAAACCAATGTATTTTGGTAATACTGGAGACCACTGGAGAAATTTTACTGGTGAACCTAGAATATCTACAAAAGTTAAATGATAATCAATCAAAAGTAATCAATAATAAACAGGCAGAATGGCTGAAGAACGGGACTCATTTTGATGTGTATAAATACAAACAGATTTCAGGCTTTGCCTCTCTCTCTCTATCTCTGTCTCTCTTTCTCCCTCTCAACATGCTATGATAACATATACAGACAAGACTAATGGAGACAATTTAGTGTGTAAGATTTCTTGCTGTTAAGCCTGAAGACCTGAGAATGATCACCAGAACCCACATAGTAGGAGAATGTACCTTTCAGTTGTATTCAAATACAAACATATTATGTATTTAAAAAAAAAATAAAATTGGAAAAGAAATATCCTTCATGATATAGAAGTAGCATCTATTGGAAGAGTTGGGATTTTTTTCTACTTTTATTGATTCTTTGCATATTTCACATCATGTATTCTTGATCCCTCTCATGTCCTGCCTCTGCATCTGCCCTCTGCCCTTGTAACCTCCCCATCAAAATTTAAAAGTAAATCCCAAAACAAAATAAACCAAAACAAACAATAAAGACTAAAAAAGAAGACTTTGTTGTTGTTGTGGTGGTGGTGGTGATGTGACAGTTAAGTGTATTCATGGGTATAAGGATAAAATTTAGAATGTAGTAAGGGATTACACAGGTATAGCAAAGATCCATGGCCTGCCTCATTAGCACCAGGAAATTGGCTAGGTTTATAGTAACAGGGATGGTTCCTCTCTTGATGAGAGTTCTTTTAGCCTGATTAGACAGTTGTTGAATACTGCCACATGAGTACCATTTATATATTTATGGATATTATCCATCAATTACTTGACATGGAAGCTCTAGAAGTCTCCAATACAGCACAGGTCATTTTCCTCGGTTACTCACCAAAAAAAAAAAAAAAAAGACAATGGGCCTCATTACTGACCAAATTACACATGTTGGTTATATATAGAGAAATAAAATTAGCAGTGTGTGCACTACTAGTGTGGAAAACTACTAGTCTCGGCCTAAATTAGAGAAGCTCTTGTTCCAGTCAAGTGCGATAAAAAAAAAAAAAAAGACGTGACCACACAAGAAGTTGAAACTATGTGGCAGGAGTGCTCAGCCTTAAAAGAAAGGACATTTGCATCATTCCATCAGTGGCTCTGGGAACACTGTGGAAGAGGAAGAGAAATGTTTGATATCATAGATGGGGAAGAGGGAGGTTGAATGAGCTCTGTGGGCAGCACGTAGCCTTTGCAGTCATGAGCTCTAAACAACTGTGGGTGCCTGCTCTGGGTCTGCACAATATCACTACGCAAACAGCCAGGGATTACCAAACTGTGGGAAGACCTGTTATCTACCCCTCTCAGAGATAAACTATCCCCTAGTGATAGATTGAAACAAAGGCAGCAATCCTTGTTTTCAGTTACATATCCACAGGTGAAACCACTGAGACCCAACGCACAGCCCCACTCTGGTGTCTCAGAGAAAGCTCTGATTAAACTAGATGGGAAACAAATCAAAGGGCATGAACCCAGGAAGGGAACAGGTAGGGATGAGCCATTGTTAGAGGTGGCAGACAGTAGAGGGAAGGAGTAATCAAAATGCACTTCATAGATGCATGAAATCTTCAAATAACTAAATTAAAATTATTTAAAATTAAAAATTACCATAAAGTTCTCAGGGAATAATTTTGCTTTAAATACTTCCAAATTTGTTCTTTAAAAGCAATGTGAGGGAGGGACAGCATGGGGGTTTACTAATGAAAAGTAACCATGTAGACCAGCAGCCACTGCATTGTATGTGTAGAAGACAATTGAAAAGTAATAAGGAGTATCTAACCAGATCTCATCTGAGGCTCATAAGTTGTTTTTGCCAACACCTGCCTTAAAGGACCTAACGGTGCATCTCTTAAGCCTTTCTCATATTTACTCATTATACATTAAATTCTTATGTGAATTAGTGAACTGGAAATGAAGTTCAAAAATCCTTTGAATTTGTATACTACTACATAAAAAAAGAGTGAGGAAAACATGGTTTCAATAGTATGGTATCTATGTTAATAATGACTGTTCCCTGATCCTGCGTTGGCTGTACATGAATATACTTAAATTTCCTATTTATGGGAGGGAATTCATGTGTTACCTGTGACTCATTTTAATTAATCACCACTTGTAGTGGAGTCTTCATGGGCTATGTGTTTTAGCAAGATGGAGCACAAGAGAACACTCACAGCTTCTGAAATGCAAAAGTACATTTCTTCCCAAAATGTCAAGGGATAAATATTTTCTTAACTAAAGTCTGTTTTAAGTAAAATTTGAGAGTTTGTAAGTATGCTGATAATTAAATGTATGGAAGTGGACAAGAATTGATATACACTATTAGCAGGAAAGACCAGGGTTAAACGAGAATGACAGGATTCATAAAGAATCTACTCTCACCTAGCTCAGTAAACATGATTGCCGCTGTCTGGGCCAAAGATTCATTTTGTTTTCACTCTGGCTTGCTTTGCCAATGGGAAAATGTCAGTAATGCCAATGTCTTTTCAGCTGTCCTTATCATAAATGGTCTCTCTGTGTGGCATTTGTTAATTATTCCATCCCTGTCTTTCTATATTAGATTAATAGTTGCCAATTATGTATTCTCTCCCCTGCACTGCTATTGTGTACACATTTTCTAATTCTCTTCATTACACCAGTGAGGATCTGTAATTATCGTTGCAAGTTATCCATTTATCTTTTCAAGGACAGTGAGCAATGTGATGTTGTAAAGGCCTGAGCTGTGTGTAGGAAAAAGGAAAAAATGAGGAAGAGAGACCAAAAGCCCCTGACAGTAAGGAAAACAAGACCATGAACATATTCAACGTGTGATTTGAAAGTTACAGATACAGTTTAATATATACAAGAATATAATTTTATGAAAACCTGAAAATAAAAATGAATCCATGAAAGCACAACACTATTCCAAGCTATAGCCTCCCTAATTTGCTTTTGGATCCAAATTCATTATTTTGCTTAAATATTTGAACAATGAATAGTATTCTATTCAACAAGATGATACAATCACAAAGATATAAAATATCAAATACATTTGCAGCATATTCTAAAATGTTACTCTTCACTGGGAACTTGGAGGGTGAATGAATTGTGAGGACATGTAGTCTGGGGCAAAGAGACCAGTTACCCTCAAGAGGAACTATAAAAAGAGGTCATGAGTTCTGAAGAGTCTTGTCTGCCAAATGGTTTGCCATTAAGCTTTTCCAGGATTAATACAATTTAGTAGACAAAGTAACATAACTGAAGCAGAAACTGCCTTTCTTATTGTTTGCATTCCTTCTCTAAAGCAAAGAAAATCTTCACAAAGTAAACTGCATAGACACGTGCTTAGACTAAGCTTGTACACATAGAGCTGTTATATCCTTCTGACTGTGCCTTCCTTGTATTTAGGAAAGAAATGACAATGGTCCACCAGACCCAACTCTAATATGCTAAATGGTTGGTTTCAGACACTTCTCCACTGAGAATTTTACTATTGTCTTGAAAAGGAAAATATAAATGATTCTTATTCCTAGTATTTTTTTATCTGTGAGTTTCTCTTCATTCTCATTTACAAAGCTTTCCATGGTTTTATAGGTAGGATCTACCACAGCAATTCCTACATTGCCAACATTTCTATATCTATAAGTACTGATTATTAGTGATTGTTTATGTATATCTGATTCTATATTAACACACTGTGAGAGACAAAAATTATATTGCAATAATTTACAGCTTTGTTTTATAGCATAAGGTATGCTCATAGTTATTGTTTAAAGGTTTCTTTGGAATATAAGCATATATGCATGCATTTTTAAGCATTTATTGCTACCTAATACACACACACACACACACACACACACACACACACACACACACATATATATATATATAATTACAAGATTTATTCCATAATTTCCTTATATATGAGTACACATATATAATTATAAATATACTTAACAATACTTGGAATTGAATTTTGTAATGAAATCATACTATGAGGCTATGTCTGTTCCTGATGGTAATGAAAAACTATTCTCTTTTTAACAGAAATGTAATATGAAATCCCATTTTTAAATTAAACATTAAGAATAATCAAATAATGTTAATTTATAGAAATAAAAATTTTAAATTTATGTGGTATTAGTCTTGATATTATCTAAATATCAAAATTTAGCTTCTAAAACTTCCTTAAAAGCCTTTCATTGCAAGGGAAATCCTCTCTGCATAAAGAATATTTATAAGTTTGCATTTGAAAATCGTATCTCATAGCCACTACAGACATAATCCATCACTTTCACCTTATTCTGTTATTTAGAACAGCCACATTTCATTATTGTATGTGAAGGAATGGGATTGTACAAAGGTATAAACACCAGAAGTTGCAAAATTGGAAAAAAAAAAGCATCTTAGATCATTTTGATCACATGTTATAGATGTGTTCTAGTTTCATTTCTGTGGCTGTTATAAAATACCCCAAGAGAAAGCAACAGGAGAATGGAAGGATTCACTGGACTATCTCCAGATTATAGTCACTTCTTCCAGGGAAATGAAGGCAAGAGAAAACATAAAGCTGATGGTTTAAGTTCAGTTGGAGCTCTAATTCAACCTCTCTGGTTCTAGAAAACATCATTGTGTATTTATCTTTGTGTGTGTGTGTGTGTGTGTGTGTGTGTGTGCACTTGCTTATATGTGTGTGTGCATCACACATGTGCAGGTGTCAGCAAAGGCCTGGAACTGGAGTTAAATACAGTTGTGAGTGCCCAGGGAGGGTCCCAGTACCAAGCACAGTCCCTCTGCAAGGAAGAGCGGTGAGTATTCATAATGGCTGAGCCATTCCTCCAGCCTCAGAAAATACTTTTACAATACTATCTACATATTTCTACATTGTAAAATTCCAGAAGTAATTCCTCTAGATGAACCAATTGTAATTTTTAACTCTTTAAAAGAGACTGAACACATGCCCAGTCTTTAATGAATCTATGTTTGGAATTTAAGAAAATCAAGAGAATGCTTTCCTTGAAAAATCCTGTTCCAGATATGTCTGACATAACACAGTGATACTAATGGGAATATGTTCAGTGCAATGTAAGATGTAAAGAAACATAATGTCTTCTGCTATAGTCTTCAGTGACAGTAGCAGATTGTGACACAAAAGACACTGTATTTGGTTTTGGAAGACTTTAAGCCCCTAACTTAAGTCAAACTCTAAATTTACTGTTCTCTCTAGTGTTAGGACTTGACATGATAATCTTAGAAAGTGTTTGCTCTTTGGCTACTCCAGATGTAGATAAATCACAGCTGGAATGGAAATTATCTAGCTATATACACCTAAGGAAAATCGCTACCATAAACACACTGGTTTTTGTCTGAGCATACATGTTTAAGAGCTTTTGAGACTCAATTGGCTTCTCTTTCCATAAATTTAAGTGAATCTAATATCTTTGTGAAAGGATATCAACCAGCAAAATGACACATGTGAATGTTTGAATTAAATTGATAGTGACTGATCACAAGTGGGTTAGCACTGATGAAACATGGGTATTTAACACAAAAATACTTTTCTGATCACATGCTGCTATTTTAAAAACAAAATAAAACCACAGACAATACTCAAGAAATCTAAATTACAATCCTAAATACAACACTTATCCTTAATCAGTTTAAAGGAAACTGCTTAATTTTTCTTTGCTTCACATTTCCTAATTGATTAAAAACAAAGTTGTTACAGAATATGCTCCACATTCACAACTATCTATTACCATATACAGAGTATCAAGACTGACTAAAGAAACAATGCTGTTCAAGCTAAGTTTAACAAACCAATGATTTTTGGTAAGGTTACACAGGATGGGATGCAAAAGCAGATGCTTCCTAGAAGAACCCTGATGATTCACTGTGGCAATGCATAACAATGAAAATACTCCTTATAGTCTAGGAGAAAGGTACTTGAATTGACCTCACATCCAGAGTTTTTATCACATCTTGAGGCCATTTAAGACTTACAACTGCTATTATATCGTGTATACTGCCCATTTGGTAGATTTATCTTTAGGCGATCAATGTAATGGCCACGCTGACTTAACTTAGATTTCTGATGTAACCAACTTTTAGACCCTAGCCTAATATATAACTGATCCTACATTATATACTTTTCCATGTCCTTGACCCAAGAGCATTGCATAAGTGGTTTTTATGTGTGTCATAACAACCATATGCTTAAAACAGAAAATATGGGCTGTAAATAGCCTTATAAAATAGATATCCAATATAAACATTGAATGTAACACAGGAATATTGCTTGATAAACATTGATATTTGTAATACTATTTGTTATCTGGGTCAGAGTCAGCAACATTATCCCTTACAAAACTAAAATTCCTGTAAAGTATCCCTCATTCCTGCCCCATTTGATGTTTATTTTGCTGATCAATAAAAGAGAGAACCAAGCCCTCGGTTAGGATCCAATCACTCAAACACTCAGACAGACACAAATATGGCACAGGGACATCTTTACAGACAGCCTTCAGGCAGGTACAGACAGAGGACAGGCTGGGGTGATGGAAGACCCAAGGAGAGTAAAGGAGAGAATTCAAATCTGGGCTAGCTCTTGGCCACATGACTCCAAGGAGAATGCTTTGATTTGTTTCTTTAATGTGACACTAACATGTTATTGGTGACTCCGAGTTCATGATCAGTGCTTTCAAGCTGACTGGAACTCACAAGAGTGCATCCCTGGAGCTCCTTAAGTAACCTGAAACCAACTCATCTAGAGGAATGGTTTCTTTGCTCCAACAACTGTTTACTTCTTTTCTAATTTGAGAAGGGGCCTTGTGAATTTTCTGACTTTCTGAGGTTCCCAATCTAATGACTTGCTTTAGGATCTTTGATCTCAAGAGCCTCCCTCATTCCCCAAGGGAATATTGTAATTTGGAGAAAATTTCTACCCATTAATAACACTGGTTTCTTAGTATGTACTTTTTTTCTGAGATGGTTCTCTGAATAAAAATATGCAATGAATATAGAAAAACTTGGCTATAATACTCAAAATGATTATTGATAACAGGTATATATTTTCACAAATGTTTTAGCCATTTATCTATCTGTTGCCAGTAGACTGAAAAAATACTTTGTATTTTTAAATTAATTTTATTTGCATTTTCTTAGGTCACTCATGAAAATTTATATATAATAGAGTCTAATTTTTTTTACTGAATATGGAGTATTAAACATTCAGAAGTGACTTCTCTATTATTTAGTTAGTTAGTTAGTTAGTTAGTTTTTTTGAGATAAGGTTTCTTTGTAGCTTTGGAGCCTGTCCTGGAACTCACTTTGTAGACCAAGCTGGCTTTGAACTGATAGAGATCTGCCTATCTCTTCCTCCTGAGTGCTGGGATTAAAGGCATGTGCCACTCCTGCTTGGCTCCAGAAGTGACTTTTATATCAGACTATTCTGAAAAAAAAAAAAAATTCTGCGTCATATTGCTGAAGGCATTGTGAGTCATTCTTAAAATGGTCTCTTCCTCATTTACCTTAATGGGAAAGATTATGACTCTTTTCTTACCAGGTGTGATTTGATGCCTTCAGACATCCTTTCTCCATTCACATTCCAATTAAGTTAAATTAAATTGTTCCTATGGATGCAATTAACTCATTTGGTTTATAGAAAGGAACTGATTACTACAGAGATGGGCTTAGAATTCAGGTTCCTTTGCCTCAATCCCACATTTCTCCTTCCCACATTTTAACCCCAGTGAGCATGAAAAGTCAAAGCTTGTTCAGCAAGGCTTTGGATGGCACCTTGAACAGCTAGAAACAGAGCATGAAGAATGAATGGCTAAAATTTCAGACTATACTTCTGTCTCTGCCAGCTAGAGAGTGGCAGAAAACAATACAACATGAGAAATCAAAGGGACAGAGGCTAGAGAAACCTCTTTTATCAAGACAGAGCCCAGTGAAAACCCTTAAATGGAGAGTCTAAGTGATTTACCCTGGGTCACACAACAAATCAGTGAGAAGTAAAAAGTGGCCCGGGAGCTCTACACTCTTGTCAGTGGCCTCTCACCCACTGCTTCTCATGGCCACACGTGCCATTTCTCATACACCTTTCCAAAACAAGACTGTGCTGTTAGAAGAGCATGAAGACTGAACTCTTCTCTTCCCAACACTTTGGTGTAAGCAATGAACTTGTTGCTGTGGCCACTCAGGAAATTATGTCACATGTGCACAGAGTCATTGCAGTGGAATGCAACTGCTGTCCAGAATGGTGAATTGTTGTTCACTGAAACACTGAATATAGAAGAAACAACTCATCTTCTTCTAGGATTTTTCTCCCTATGTATAAAACCAGTATGAGAAGTTAAATAAAGGAAAAGTAAATAACTAAGTTCCAGATAAGATACATCAGGTTTGATCAGCCAAGACCACCTGAAAGGTCTCCGATGACACCATGGCCCAGATGATCCGAAATCCAGAATGGTTTCAAGACAACTGGCTCAGAGGTTTACCCTCACAGACTACTCCATAATCCTAAAATTTTCTTTGTGTCCCCATAAGATACAGCGCCCCCCTCCAGCAGGAAGTAGTAAGAGAAACTACGCCCAATTTCCCAAAATTATCAAGCTGGCTTTGGAGATGGAATTGGCTCACTCCTTCTCTAAACCCAAACATATTGCTAAAAGAAAAGGTTAAGAGATTTCTGTCTCCCAAATCAGAAGAGCCCTCTGACGTGGGACAAAACAAAACAAAACAAAACAAAAACAAAACAAAAAAAAAACAAAAAAAAAACCAACAGTATTTTTATTTAAAATAGGTTGATTATAAATGTGATCTCTTTCTAAAGAAGAAAAGGGGATATGATATAGACATAACAGGAAAAAAAAAGGGTAGATTAAGAAACTTACTTCTAAAGAGCAACAACTTGTTTAAAATGTTTTACATTGGTATAGATTTTAGTCTATTGATACAAATTTAAAGTTAATTTTGTTATACTGTGTGTATATTTCTACTCTTGTTTAAGGTATTATGTTTATATAGCTCATTTAAAATTGTAATGGATAATTAAAATAGATTAATAATTAATCATCTATGATAATCATACTTGTAGCCATGTTAGTTAAGTCTTCTAGGTATACACAGAGATAGATAGGTAATCTTCAAATACTTCAAAGACCTACAGAATATGGCATTTAAAATATTTTTAAAATTTAGACTTTCTGTACAATGAGACATGTCTGCTCCTGGCAGCACCGATTTACTTCAGAGAGGAGGATGGGCATTTAAGACACTTCATATCTTATCTTCACCTTGGTAAAAATAGCCATTTGGGCAAGAAACTGTTCTTGCCTGGGCTGTTGATTGACTGGACATACAGGACCCATAGAAAGGTGACCACTAAACTTTGACAAAATGGTCCTTCAGATACCTGCTTCACAGAGGAAAATGCCAAAAATTCTACAGGACAATGAGAAAAGTGACCAAGAGACTCTAGCCCTGTGGGCTAAAGACAAATGTCCCAACTTTACAAAGGAATATTAGGTGACTGTCCAGGCTGCCAGCTGTCTCTGTCTACCCTGCAAGACTCCAGAAAGTTACTTGCATCCTTCTCCCGTTTCTCAGGTAATATTATATCCTTCTGAGGTCTTTGATGTGGTTGAAGACTAGATAGTTATAATTTCCTCAGTTATGATAAAAGATAAGTTAGATATAAAAACCTTAGATTCACAAATATAGGATAGGTAAAATATTTTGTTTAATTTTGCCAAAACAAATAGACTAGATATTATAACTATAATTCTTGCTTGATAATTGTTTTGTTATACATAATTTTATTATGTAAAAGTTAAAACCTTCCTTTTAAAAAAAAAGAAAAGGGGAAATGCTGTGGATATTGCTCTGTATAAATAAAATGCTGTTTGGCCAGTGGCCAGGCAGGAAGTATAGGCAGGACAAGAGAGAAGAGAATTCTGGGAAGTGGAAGGCTGGGGGAGAGACACTGCCAGCGGCTGCCATAAGAAGCAACATGTAAAGACACCAGTAAGCCACAAGCCATGTGGCAAAGTATAGACTAACAGAAATGGGTTAATTTAAGATAGAAGTAGATAACAAGAAGCCTGCCACAGCCATACAGTTTGTAAGCAATATAAGTTTCTGTGTGTTTACTTGGTTGGTTCTGAGGGTCTAAGGATTTAGCGGGTGAGAGAGATTTGTCCTGAGTGTGGGCCAGGCAGGAAAACTCTAACTACAGGTTATGAATCTCAGATTGATGAATGGCAAAACTGATTAGTTTGGTTACATGAAAAATTTTTACACCTCAGTACCCTCTAATGTTAATGTAAAATACACACTCTACTCTGCAGGAATCTTGTTAGTCCTTCATCTATTGCCACAGCATATTTAATAATTAAGACCTGCTAACATTATTTAAGAGATGAGCTGTGGGGAACAGGGGCTGTCTCCAATTCTTTTACTGGTTTTGGAACCCTAGTTCTCATACTAGGTCACCTTGCCCAGCCTTAATACATGGGGAGATGCTTAGTCTTCTTGTAATTTGATATGCCACATTTTATGGATACTCATAGAGACTTGTCCTTTCCTGGATAAAGATGGAAGAGGAGGGGGTTGGGGGGTTAGAAGGGGCAGAATGGGAGAGAGGGACAGGAAGGGAAGATGGAGTTGGGGTAGTTAGGCGACGGCCAAGATGTGAAATAAATATATGAATAAAAACAAAGAAATTAGCTGTCATTTCTGTTTTATTTTCTAATTTTATTTTAATTACATATAAATGTGTATTTCTGTGTGTGCTTGTGTAGACATGAGTGCAGGTGTTTACAGAAGCCAAAAGAGAGTATCAGTCCCTTAGGAGCTGGAAATAAAGGTTGTTGTGGGCCTACTGATATGTATTGGGAACAGAACTCAGGTCCTCTGCAGAAGCACTATATGCTTCTTACTTCTGAGCCATGTCTAGAGCCCTGAACCACAGTTTCTTACTAAGATGTCCTGCTTTGCATTTCATCCTTGAGCTATTCTGCTACTTCGGAAATTCAGCAATGGGCAATTTATCTAGAAAATAAGTTTCCTAGAACAAAAGTAGCCTCTGGGAAACACATACAGTATCTATGAGTCCTCGCTCATTTGGAAAGACTATGGCAACAAGAGATGCATCATATCCTAATGATTAACAAGCTATAGACCTAAGCCCAGACTTGTGATGCTGCAGGCTGGGTTAGTGTTAGAAACTGAAAACTGAACTGAAATGTAGCCATATTGTGTGGGGAACAAAAGGCGATAGATAATGTGTCACTTTTATTTAGTAAAACTTCTATGCAGTGGAAAGCCATGGGAGGTAATAAATTATAGATGCAAAATCAACAGTAGAGACTCAGTCATCTTCCTGTTGCCATGCATTCCTAGCAATGACTAAAATATATTTTTTTTTCATTTTTCTCCTTCTCTCTCTTCCCTACAACTCTTTCCATGTACCAGCCACCCTGCTCAAATTCATGGCCTCTATTTTCTAACACTATTTTTTTTCCATTCTGTATTTGAAGTTGGTCTGCACTGCCCACAACCAAGTTTAAATCTGTTTCTATCAGAAGTCTAGTGTTTCTGACTTTTGAGTCTCCTAGAGTAATCTTATGTATTTAACCTAAACCTTCTCACTCTTAAAGACATACAGTTTCAACAGAAACTGTTCCCAAGAGTTTTCTTGTTCCTTTTTTCCTCAGTTTAATAACCTTTTCCAGCACTTTACATATACTAACCAGGTAACAGGTCCTATAGTTATATTGATTTCTATGGCTGTTCAAATATCACCAGACAGTAGTCAGTTATCTACTGGACCAGCGGTAGAAGACACAACAAAGAGAGAGGGACTGTTCTTTCTCTATGCCTCTCATTGAAAAAAGAACAAAAAGTTATGTTCAATTTGAAACTGGCCTTCTCAGAGAAAAAGACTGAATCTTTTACCTGCTACTAGTCTTCACGGCAGGCTACTCCAGTATGGGCTTCTACCTCTTACTCAGGCCAAATGATGGAGGCCTTTATCAACTCTCAAGACCAAGTTTCCAAAGATCATAACCTCTTCCTCATCACTTCTGTGTCTCATCCTGCAACCATAACAGTTGCTTTCTCTTGGAGGGAATAATGCACAGGACTTCACAGTGTACAGAAAGAGGATGAAGAACTCATGTTTCTGTGTCCTAGCATTTTATCCAAGTCCTGAGGGAGAAAAGACATCTATTAAAAAGTTTCACAAAAAGAGAAAAAATACAAAAATATGTCTTACTCAAACTGTACCTCTAGAATAACATGGACAATAACTATAAGAATACTTATAAATTTATCTTGAAGACAAAAAGGTTTTTTTCTTCAAATGATGTCATCACAAGAATAATGAGTTGCTTAAGGGAAACCAGCACTGTAATAACATTCAGTGTCCACAAAATGAGATGGGTATAATTCAAAAGACTGACATTTCTCAATGTTACCATGTGTGTGAATAAATTAGAACCCACAGGTATTGCTAATGAGAGCATTAATTGTTATAGATACTGGGAAACAGTTCATAAATTTCATTATAATAATTTGCAAAAAATTATTTTTAATTCCTATATCCTGACAATATTTCAATGCCTATTATACAATAAGATAGTGTATTTCTTATGTTAATTTATTGTTAAAGGTATTAGTCTCGTGTCCTTTGTTATAGTAATAGAAAGTGAACTATGATATCACTAAAACAATGAGTGCCAGGCATGGTGATACACATCTGTTATTCCAGCACCCTAAAGCCTAAGGTGAGATTCTCATGAGTGCATGGCCGGCAAGGGCACTGGAATAGGTAACAGAGTGAGACACTGTTTCTGTTCTGGTTACTTTTCTAACTGTTGTGACATGATAACTTAAGAAAGAAAGGGAATATACGGACTACAGTTTGGGAGAACATTTCTATCTTTGCTAGGAAAGCATGGTAACAAGAAGCTTGATGCTAGTATTGCATTCACAGTCTGGGAACAGAATATGGGAATAATTAGTGAAGGTGGTCTATGAAACCTCAGGGTTCACCCCAAGTGGCCATTTCACAGTCTCACATTTAAACTAAAACAATCCCGAAATACAAAAGCAAACAGACAACTATAAAAAAAACAAAAGCTTATGGGAAATAAGGCCAATATTATCCAACAAGACAGTAAAACAATTTCACTGTGATTAACAGTAGTTTGTTGTAGAAAACTGGTTCACAAACCCACAACATCACTGCAATATCAAACATCCATTAGGAAAAAGTGAGAGTCAAACTTTATTAAGATATAGTACACTATGTGGCTTGCCACTGAGAACATACAAATAATATTACACATATAGAATCTGGATTTTGCCAATGCTCAGTTTATTTCTATTCTTTTTAATGAAAATAGAATTTTTAACATACACTATACTTTCAGATTACTGTTTTCCCTCTCCCAACTCTTCCCTAGACAACCACCCACTTCCCTACCCAGATATAATGTGCTGATATTGTCATAATAATTATCTTATGGATATCTGACTTGGAATTTTACTCACTCACGCCATAAACTTTAGTATTTGGGACATTTCAGTGTTGGGGCAAAACATATAGTATGCTAACAGTACCTGGTACAATGGTGACTCCATCAGGCTCAAATGAATAGCGTCAATTCAATGATCACACAAATGTAGAGAATCAGAGAAGGGTAATAGAAATAGAGAGAACTGATAGCATTTGGAGGAAGATCAACTATAGCAGAAAGAGAATAATCAGAAATTACAATTGATTTTTATGTCTCTTTACTATCTACATTGTACAGACAGAGAAATCTTTTGAGCCAGAATGCTTTGTTCCCAGTATAAAATTAATGCAAACCTTCATAATATTAAGTTGGTGGAGTTGGTGTTGCTCACCTGTAACTCCAGCTTTCCCAAGAGCTGAGACTGGAAGATTCTGAGTACAGGTTCAGTCTAGGCTATAGAACAAGACTCCAGCAAACAAATAAATAATAAAAATATGGCCAGCCAATTAATAATGACTATTTTTTTTACCTTTTCAACATACATGTCCAATAATAAGTAAAATATATTAAATAAATTTCCTAGGGATGTGGCACAAGACTTTTTTTTTAAATTTTATTTACTTTTAAAGTAATCTCTGAATCAAAATTTTGCTTCTTTCATTACCAGGTTCTCCTGTAAGCTTGATTGCCCCAATTCTTCGTGGAACTCACTAGTGTTCTTAATTCCTTCTGTTCCTGCTGTGCGTATCAGAAGTTCTGCTGTACTATTTTTTTTTTTAATTCTAATTACAGGAGCATAGTACAGATGCATCATGGCTAATAGCATAAGGTCACAAATTGACATCATCTCTACAATTGGAATAATCCAGATAGTCAATGCTTGTTCACATTTTCTAGCTTTGTAAATCATTTGTTTTCTAAGGTCTACAAAAATTTCTTAAGTGTAAAAAGAAAGACACCATTAGGTATGACAAATTGTGTATATATATATATATATATATATATATATGTGTGTGTGTGTGTGTGTGTGTGTGTGTGTGTGTGTGTGTATTCTATACTAAATTAAATATGAGTAGAAGCAGTTTCAGTTTACTTTTAGTAAGCTGTTTGAAATAAATATGCTTTGTTTCCTAATTTTTCTCCAAGAAGGCAAGGCCTTCACTTACAGATTGCAGTGAAAATTCATATTTATTGATGAATGTCCCTTTGATCTATGAACCATAAAGTCATCTTACAGTTTTCTGACTACATTGTTTTTTTTTCCATTTTATAAATTTTTAAATAATGGACTGATAATAGTTATTAGGTAAGTCAGCTTGCAAAATTTAATCAGAAACTAGTTTTGCCATGATGATAATTTTATAATATTGACTCTTAATTGTTTCTACTACTTTAATATAAACAAAATGAAATAGATACCTTTATCTGCAATGTGCACAAGATACATTCTGTTTCTGAGGGCTGATATTTATCTCTGGATACAGAGCTGTATTTGTGTTTACTAATACCCAAGTTTCCTCATTTGTTCACAATAGCAGAAAATAGTTTAAAGACTAGATATGTCTGGTGGATGTTTGTGTTTAAAATGTATGTCATAAATTCATGGAGGCATGCACACAGCCTAGAGTGCCATCACCCTAGGGAAAAATGGAATAGCCACTATTCATAAAATTATTGTAGCAAAACAATATGTCATGAAATGAACCTAATTTTATGCATCTCACATGTGTATGTATACCATATGAGTAACAGTGCTGCATAAAAATATTTGTCAAGGACCCCATTACCTTTATAAATGGAAACTAAAGGTATTATCGTGGTGCAACCTAAGCACCTACCTAATACTAGTACAATTATCTTCAGAACTGTCGTCAATTGCTAGGAAACAAGAATGGAAAACATCAAAACAAAGCAGGAAGTACTTTTTTAAAGTAATTCATTTCCTTTCAAAATGTTTTGGAGATATCAAGTAGTCACTACTATCAAAGCTTTTGGGTTGAGAACTAGGTTAGAAGTCAGTTGATCTAGGCTCAGTCACATATGTAACTTCAAAGAAACCATGAGCAGAAAGAAGAGACTCCACAGGAAGATATATCCTCCATTTATATTTCCCAATACATTAAAAGTTTAGGAGAATGAAACAGTTTTCCAAGGACATTGTGTTAGCTCACACATGACCCTAGGGAAATTAGTCCAAGCCAGGCAGGCACCAGGCTCAATTTATTTTGTGGGTGGTGATAATATAACTTCTCCTACCTTATTTATGACAAGAATTCACTGATGTTTTTCTTGATGTAACCCATCACACACAGAGAAAGTATCTAGCAAAAGAATACTGACATATAAGTGGAACACATAGGCAAGGTATATTCTTCATCAGTGACATTAATATAAATTGTAGCTCAATTCCTGGCTTGTAGTCTAACCTTTATAATAAGTATGTATTTCTACATTATATATTTTCTTCACCCAGGCAGATTGAATGATTTTATGTGAATTAGAGGGAATGGCTCTTGTTCTCATCTCATAACTGTCCTCAGAATATCTATAAAATACAACTGTAATGCTAATGCCTAATCCATTCATTCTTACAGTTTTCCTTCTCATACAGTTTTGAAGGCTACATTTATTCAATGTTGTCTCATTTCCTTCTTTCAGAAGATGCCTAGACCATTGTCATATGTCCTTTATAAGGTATAGAAGTTACAAGACACACTCCTACCATCCATGCTCCCACAGGAGGTGGGAGCTTCAGGGTACAAACCTACATATCAGCTTTCCAGATGCAGAATAGTTATCCAATGAAATCTGCAAAGTCCTATGGCCAATCTCTACCAATTAAACTTTCACGTTTATTCCGGCTTCATATCAAAAGACACCCTCCAGCCCTATCGGGAACATTCTCCAATGATTTGACTTAAGTTACTTCTTTGTAAGATTAGATAATATCCTCAGGGTATCACCTAGAAAATTAGCTTTTATAAATTCAAGAATAGTCATTATTATTAAAAGCCACATATGCTTGAACAAGCTAGGTTTTCAATTAGACAAAGAAAGAAAGAGAGGCTTTCTATATCACCAGAAAGACAATCCTTGGAAATATGTGAAGTGACACTCTCAATCACACTATTTCGGTCATTGAAATAGTTCACACGTGCACACAGCACTCGATCCTTTGGTTTTCTGATCCACACTGGCTAAGCTGTGAAATATCCCAGTAGCTGTTTTGGCCTACAGAAATGAAGGGGGTATTCATCTTGTCTCCTCTTTTTGTGATGCTAGTCTTGGCACTGGTATTCTACCAGACATCATTCATCCTTGCTGGACTCTTATCATCAATTGGTAACTTTCTTGACACATCTCCCTTCCTTTTCAGAGGCATCAATATGGAATGGTAAGGACCATTCATTTGACATCTAACAAAGTATTACCATATGAAAACTCTTTGAGAAAGGTCAAACACCGCTGTTTGTTTCTTTCCCAGTAGTATTAACCTTCCTTGGCAATAAATAGTCCCTGGACAGTTAACATTTATGTACCCAGCAGTCTTTCAATAGAAGATTCCTGGATAATCTGGTATATAAAGAACAGCACCTCCAGTGACACAGCACCTCCAGCTTCACAAATGCCTCACATAATAAGCATCTGCCTTTATTCAGCAGGCTTTTTTTTTTCTTCTGTATATACCAGGATGCACAGTCTCCCTGATGTAATGAATATCTTTCTTATCACTGCAATATGTAGATGTGACCTATTCATGGTGAAATGATCTGCATCTATGTATGTGAAGGTGCCAATTTGTGAAAAGTAACACATTTTGGTTTTTAAACAAAATTATCCTGACATTTTCTTATTTAGCTTCAATCTTTGTGTCAGCACAAGGGAATGTAACCTCTCCTGCAAGATTCTACCTAATTAGAACTAAGCATACCAATTAAAAAGAAAATTGATCACTTTGAAATATATGATAGATTGTCATGGGTGTTATAAAGGACAGGAAAAGAGAGGAAGAAAAAATCTATACACAAAGCACTATGTACCATTTCACATAAAAATGAAAATTCGCTGTAATTTTCTATAAATAAAGCCATTACCACTATAAAAATTGATCCAAAAGTCACTATATATTATAGGTTTTATTAAGTTGGAACCCTCTGGCTGCTTTAAAATTTTTGAAAATATCTTCTTGAGTCTAAGAATTATTTGTGTGAGATGTTCAGATTGGTACAATTTTTTATTGACACACAAGGAATCCAATTTCCAGGTTCATTACCCAAAACAACATAGAAATTTGAGACAAGAAAATATCTTAGTGCTTGAGCTATAGATCAAACTATAACTCACACATCCCATTCCCTCATGGATTATTATGATAAGAAGAAAGAAGAAGAGAAAAGGCAATTTTTCTGCCCATTTGATCGATGTCCCATTTGACCTCTGTGACGCCCTCTTGCCATAACCTCTTAAATACCATCTGCTCTTTTTGTGAAGAGCAGGATGGGAGGGGGGTCACTAGCGGACAGCAATTGATTATAAGAACATTAATCAAGGGCATGGATTATCTGTAGCATGACACTGTGTGCTGTAGTTAAGCAATCTGGCCTTCAATATGATTGGAAAGCTTAATCCTTCTGTGCAAGCCTAAAACAGACGCACCAGCACATGTTTAGGGAGAGCACAGCAAATAATGCGTGAACACTTATTGGAAACTATGATGAATTTCAGCAATTTTAGGCCTAATTTGTTTACCCAGTCTAATGGGATTGGACTGATTATAATATGTGCTCATAAAACATTGTACATAGTTTATGTTTATTCTAATCATAGCGCACAGCAAAGGCTTGTAGTCTTTGCTTACCACTTCAAGAGAGGGGGGTTTCCAATGTAGTGATGTTTGAATGACTAAACCTAAATTTTCAATCTATTTTTCTAGTATTAGGTATATTTTATAATAATATTTAACTCATAAGAAACATAATCAATAAATATGTATACATAAAGGAGGAAGAATATTTTATGTATAAATATTAGGAAGTTTTCAACTTCCCCATTCTTTTCTAGTGCATTAAAAATATTTCTATGAAAAGTTAACTCGATATTATTTTAAATGTAGTTTTAATAAACATGAAAATAGATTGCAACAGATGACCAAAGTGCTTGGGTATGGGAGCATATATTCAGAAAGAGGGAAGAGGAAAAAAAAGAATGCGAAGAGGAGAAAACAGGAAGCTAGACAGGGAGAGAAAAACTGATTCACTGAATCTGAACATTCTACATTTCCTTAACATTCATTGTGTCTCTCTAGAGCTTGGAAAGTTGATATTTCTATGGAGATCTTTTAGGAAAATAACCACCTTAGAGAGAGAAAATGAGGACAACTTATGTTAGGATGTGAGCCAAGGAAAATCTGTAAAAAAAATGCTTAAATCTAAAAGAATAATTTTTTAAAACATTCTTTTAATAAATATTTAAATTCTGGGAAACACACACACACACACAAAGAACAGAAAGGAAAATACCACCTCCAAAATCATGACAAAGATTTAATGCTTAAAAAATGCATGCTATTGGTCAATCATTATATTGTTTTAACACTGATATTGGCCAGGCTCCAGAACATAGACTGTTAGGAACAAAACAAACATATCACTGACTAATCAATCCCCTAAAAAATTAATTGTAGATCAATTGATTCATACTGAAAAAAACTTCTATAAATTCTATAAGTAAATAGTATAAATAAAGCCTTTCACCTGCTTGACTTTTCAACTAAAATTATTACACAATGGTAAAGAGTAATTGTACTAAAACCATAATAAGTTGTAGCATTTACTGACTTCAGTAGAAAGGAAGAAAAACCAAATCTGGCTAAAGAAATAATAATAATAATAACAAAACAATACATGCGATGTCCTCAAAAATCCCTTTGTTGCAGCTAAGCTGGTGAGCTATGCTAGAAAAAAAAAAAATCCAGGAATCAAGAGAACAGAAAAGGAGTACAGTGTTCAGAGAGCAAAACTCAGCATGACTCCAATAGTTCTGTCACTAAAGCCATCATCTCTCAGCGGCAACAAAACCGATACATCTGATGGAAGCTCATTTCTTGAATGAATGCTAAAGCCCAGGTTGCATTCTGCTCCAGTGTAGCCAGGTCATGGTAGAAGTTAGCTAACGGAATGAATACTTGGCTTCCCTCTCCCAGATTTCTAGTCTCATAAGCCCTTAGTCTCACCCTTCCTTTTGGTACCCAGAATTTCTTGAGTGATGTTATGAGTAATTTTGAAGTCAGCCTTGTTTATATTTTTATTCTATTTTAAGGAGTTTCATTTGTTTTTACTTTTAAAGGTTTTATAAACAATTCTAGATTTTCCTGCTGTTCTTCTGTAGCTGGCCTTTTATTAAGAATTCTGTGTCTCCCCACACTCTAACCTGAGGATTTATCGCACTTCATGCTGGGATGGGGTTTATCATCTAATTGTCTTTCTGTGGGCTAGAAAATCCTCAAAATGATAGCATATACAAGTTTTTTTTCCATTCTTCTTTATTAAGAAATTTTCTACTCATTCCACATGCTATTCACAGACCCCCCTCCTCCCTCCTCCCACCCCCCAGCCCCCCTTCCCAAGCCACCCCGCATCCCCACGTCCCCCAAATTGAGGTCTCCCGTGGGGAGTCAGCAGAGCCCAGCACACTGAGCCTAGGTGGGTATAGTGATATTTTATTTGTATTGAAATGTGATTTTATTTGTATGTCAATAAAGTTGCCTTGAGGTCAGAGCAAGCCAGAGCAGAAGCCGAGCAGTAGGGGGCACACCTTTGTGCAGTTGGAAGGGGCTTGGACCCACCTGTAGATGTATCCGGCTTGTTAAATAAGAAACACAGAACCAATTGCAGAGTTAAAAACCAAGAGGTCAGAGCAAAAGTGGAAAACCTTACCCTTCACTGCTTCTGCCGTTCTTCCTCTCCGCCAGATACCTACTTCTGCACAAAGGCTGCACAAGGCGTCACATCACAGGCACTGGATTCCCAGAAGCCTGCCCATGTACCAGGGACAGATCCCGATCCCCCTGCCTGGGTGCCCCCCACACAGTTCGAGCCCAACAACCGTATTCTGTATCCAGAGGGCCTAGAAATGGCATTCACTGCCGAGTGTGTTACAGTGGTTCCTTGAGCCCCTGGTACAGTTTCTTAAGGTGGCTGAAGTCCTGGGCTCTGAGACACTGTCTAGTCAGGGGTTCTATTGCTGCAAAGAAACACCATGACCAAAAGCAAGCCGGGGAGAAAAGGGTTTATTTGGCTTACACTTTCATGTCATAGTTCATCATCTATGGAAATCAAGACAGGAACTCAAACCGGGATGGAACCTGGAGGCAGGAACTGATACAGGGTTTATTTGAAAGATAGATTCTTCAGTCTTTCACACTAGGAATTTTGCTTGTATCCTGGGAGCAGAGCAAGAATGCTCATAAGAGTCATTTTCTACTTGGTAATAAGGCAGAATTTTATTTCTTCTTTGATGTTATTTACTTTCTTTAAGTGTCCTAAACTAATAGTCTTGCTTTAGAAATATTTTTAAGAAGCCTCTGCTGTTCTTTTTAATTGTATAGTCAACATTTGACAAAGCTTATTCAATACATTGGGTTTTTTTGTTTTTTTTGGTTTTGTTTTTGTTTGTTTTTTTTTTTTCTGAGACAGGGTTTCTCTGTGTAGCTTTGCGCCTTTCCTGGAACTCGCTTTGGAGACCAGGCTGGCCTCGAACTCACAGAAATCCGTCTGGCTCTGCCTCCCTAGTGCTGGGATTAAAGGCATGCGCCACCACCGCCCGGCTCAATACATTGTTTTAAATGTTCCCTCTCACTGCCATCTCATGCCTCTACCTACAAATGTCTGTTGTCTCACAAATACTACTTTGAGGCTTGTTCAACATGACTGTAACATCCTGAAGTTCTTTGAGATACTGGCTTAGGACTAAGGCATCAAATCCAATGTACATCAGTTCACTCTTCCCTAAGAGCTTCATATATATTTGTGATAATGTGTTAAAAAGCAAAAGAAAACTAACAAAAGAAGAAAATGGTCTCTGACCTCATTCTTCATCACCCTGTCTAGAAGCCACTAAAAGGAAATCAAATAGGACAGGATATAATCTATAAAAGGAATAGAAACAGTAGAGAAATGGAGCGTAGAGACAAGCAGAAAAATCTGGTACATGTGCCTCTATATGTATGCATGTATTTACTGCATTTGTTTGCTTGATTAGTGTTCTGTGGTCACCTAAGGCAGCCAAATAAACACTTATAATATTCATGCTGTCAGTATCACCAATAGTTGTGATACTTTGAATACTGATAAACAAATATATTGACTTCAAATAGATTCTTATAACAATGCAGCAAGTGCTTACTGATCACTAATAGTTTACAGATTATATGTTTAAGAAATTTGCATTTATTGACTCACTTAATAAGCAATACAATTAGTAGGAAGTTGCTATCTTCACTATTCATCTTTTAAAATTTGTTTTCAAAGTATAAACTCAAACAAAGCATATGCATTGTCTTTTTTAGAAACTGTACACAATTTAAATCCTTGTTGCAGGGTGGCAGTATGCTATCTGAAGGCTTTATGCCAATGCACTATAAATATCCTATATTAGAAAAGGAGGATGCCTAGAGTGTCTTCCATGCTTTATGATTAATATTTTAATATTTCCAGGATATTTTATAACACACACACACACACACACGCACACACACACACTTCTTAATCTTTACAGACCTTAACTGAGCTTTTTTTTTCCCCTTGACTATTAGCATTTGCTTTGTGTGGGAGTGTTTGTAATTACTGCAAGTAATTATTTTACCTAAAGCACTTCAGCACAGAGTCAGCCAGCGATGCTTATTGACTTCCCCTGGGTGAAGCACTGTACCAGAAACAGTGAGATCAGTGAGGAAGGAAAGTCTTCACTGAGGAGAAAACAAGCAATTACCAACCAGGGTAGTATCTGCAATGTGTGCACTGAGTGAGAGAAAGAGGAAGAAGGCTTTAGCAACCTGGTAATGCCCAGTGCATCCACAAGGTGACCAGAAGGGTTCACAAGATGGAATAATCTGTCAAGGCCCATGCTACTGTGTCAAGTATCAAGCGTTGCCCTGTGCAGGCAGGGGCTTGTGTTTTGAGTACTTCCTTTTAATGGAGCCACATGATGGGGCATTGAAATGGCACTTAGGGCTTTTTATAATCACTCAAATTGCAAAGAGGTAGCCTACTCTTTCCAGTAACTGTTAAGACAAGCTAGATCCAAGTTATAAAAGTGTCTTGCTGAGGCCATAGGAAAAAGCCTGCCTTTCTTTAGCATTGCATCACCCAGTCTTTACACTTACTCTTTCCTTTCCTTCTCTTCAAAACTAGTATTGCCTCATCTATCAAAGAGAAAGAGGCAGGACAACATGGTTCATGATGGCTTCTCTTTTTGAAAACAACTTTTAACTTTAGAATTGAGATGTGTTAGCTGTACATATTATCAATTTCCACCACTTGTATCATTTTCTGCCTTCGGCGACTATTGGTCTTCATCCCGTGTTGTCATGATAGGCCATATCCTTTAAGTTAATGGATGATGTAGTACAAGGTTACATTTAGTCACCCATTCATGCTATTTCTCACAGGTATACTTCTGAATTATTTGCTTGAGTAATAACCAGCATTTTAACGCCTACTTTAAGACCTTGTTTGAATTATTTTTCATATCCTAGGGTCTTACACAGCACAGGAAAGAATGGTATTCTAATGTTTACTTAGAGGGAACTTGAGAAGACTTGTAGAAGACCAGTCCTCAACTGTTGTATAGCCCTCTGTTGCCACATCTTATAGAGAAGTAGAGATGACAACACTCATCAGCACAATCTTGGTGAACCTTAGAAACCAGTTCTTTTAACACAATTATTTTTATTTTTTGAGATTATAATTTAATCATATAATTTCTCCTTCCATTTCCTCCCTCTGGACCTTTCCATATGCCCTCCCTACACTCCTTTAGATTCATGGACTGTTTTATTTTTTTCACTAATTATGATTGCATGCATACATGTTTGTGTATGCATTATATATAGTTTAATATATATATTAATGTATTAATACATATATTCCTAAATATAACCTACTTAGTCTGTAAAGTATTACTAGTATATGTGTTTTCAGGGAGTATCTCTTCTCTGGGGAAGACAATCTTCTCTACCATGAGTTTTTTTCTCAGTTGCCTTTAGATTTTTGTGTAGGGTTGAGGCCACTTGGTCCAATTAGGCAAGTTTATTGGTGTTGTACTTGTTCAGTTTATGTTTCAGCAGTTATGTTGATGGGACTTTGTAGGTGTAACCTCTGCTATACTAGGACACAACCTCAGAGCAAAACTCCTTCATTCTATGGCTCTTACAATCTTTCTGACACATCTTCTGCAATATCCACTCAATCATAGGTGCAAGAGTGTTTTGCAGGTTTTTACCAATTTGGAAAAGGCTCCACAACTCTGCCCTTGGATTGATAGTTGTTTTCTGAAATGGTCTCTGTCTGGTGCAGTGAACATTTTTTTTTTGATGAGAGGTGAAGCCTACACTTATTTTTGGGTATAAAGACAAATTTTATAGGTTGTTACTAGGTGTTATATATCCTTGGTAACATTGAGATGCATAGCTATCGCATCATTAAACACAATAATTCTTATGGACCATGTACCAAGAGGCTTATGTCTGGAAACCAAAGGCAGTGAGAAAACAAAGAAGAGACCAATAAAAAGCTGGAGTCAGGTAACCTGTGCATACTTTAATGGAATAACAGCTACTATACACAATAACTAGGAACCTCAACCCTTTTTGATGTACAGCAAAGGTGGATGAGGTTGCCAATTTCTATAGCAGTTCTTAGTAGGGGACCAGTCTCAGGCTGCAAACACTTAGGTGGAGAAAGTTACAGTTTCTATACGTACTGATCAATCATTCTTAAATATTAATATTGTGCACCCTCTCAACATTCACACTCAGATCAGAGGGAGGCTTTTTCATACCTCTGTGTCTCACCGAGGGAATGGAGAGTTTTACCAAATTCCAGTGGGTCTGAGGCACTGATACTTGACATGACTGTGCCCATGTTAACAATAGACATTCACTTAGGGCTTTAGCAATTCCCAACACTCAGATATTGTGTCTGAATTCTCCAAATTCTAACACCAAGCAAGTGCCATCACTACAGGAAAACATTATGAATAAAAATACAGTCCACTTTCAAAGTTTGGTTTGATCCAAATCAAAGTGGCTTGATTATTTTATCACAGACAGGAAAGGCAGCCAACCTATAAGTTAGTCTTTCTGAATATTCCCTAGACAAGGTTTTTATCAGCTGAAGCAATGCCAACATTTTATACTGAGTATTTTGTTTTGTTTGTTATAACTATCTTAGATGTTGAAAATAGGATTAGTTAACCATATAATATTAAGATAAATTAATATCACAATGCACACACACATACATATAGACATAGACACACTATGTGTGTATGTGTATTTGTGCATAATTATGTGTTACAATATGTAGATACCTGTATATTTGTACACACACACACACACACACACACACACACACACTCAGGCTGCAAACATTTAGGTGGAGAAAGTTGCCTTGTTTTTGGCTCTTTGGAGACAAAAACTCTCATTATGATCTGGGACTCAATGATTAGTTTAGGCAAGTAAGCACTAGGGATTTACTCATTTTCAACTCCCCAACCCTGATCTTCCAAGAATTTACTTGGGTGCTGATGAAAGAACACAGCTTCTCATATTTCCCTGGCAAGTACTTAACTGACTAAACTCTCTCCCCAGCCTTTCCTTTTTATTTTGAAAATACCCTTGATACATCTTACACAATTGCAGAAGGACTGTATTCAAGGACACTGCAATATAAGTCAAGTCTACGTTTTTTTTTTTTTTTTTTCAGGGAAGGGAGACTGAGCACCCCAAAGATAGCTCAAGGTTTACAGACAAGGACCACAGTCAGGACCTGAATGGATGTAACTTACTAACGGGAACGTGAATAAACAGAGAAAAAAAGCACACTTTTTGTCAAAATGACTCAGTAAAATTCTTCTTAGAAATCAGCCAGAATTTATTATGAAAAGCAGAAAATGATAACCTTGAATAGTTATCAAAAACAGTGCATGAGTTATTAAGTATGTGCATTAGGATGGGGAACCCACTAAACCCACTTTAAAGGATTCATTGTTAAAATTGAGCTAATGGACAAATGGTGATATGGAATATCAATTTCAAAGCACAGTTAAGACAAGGACTCAGAGGAATCTGCCCAAGGTTTACTGAAAGAAGTCCTCGACAATTTACCCCAAATCAAATCCTGACAATAAAAGCATGTGTAGTTATCGAATGTCCATTGAAGAGAGACAAGTCACCTTGAAAGCAACTGTCACGCCAACATTCAATCCTAGTCTACAAGATCATGTTGTACACTGTGAGATCTATAATTTCTCTCCCTTATGCCTAAGTATTATTTCTTTACTCAGATTTATCTTGACCATAGGCACTCAGTACAAAATTGAGACACATGACAAACTGGCTGCCAGTTCTTGTGCATTCCTCTCTCTGATGTCATAGAGTAACTTTAAGTAGTACTTGTGGGCATGGTGCCCTGATATCCTGACTTTCAGTGACTGAGCGAGGGCAGTGGAGGTGGTGGCAGCAGCAGCAGCTGACATCGTTACTTGCCATCCCCAGGTGAGGTGCATTTCAACTGTTGCTCCAGTCCTTACACATTGTGTAGAGTTGCCTAGTGACAAGCCCCCACCCCTAAAGGTGGCAGCCAGATTGCTCTCTCTGTCTTGTTCATTCTGTTTTGTTCCATCCCTCTGTATCCCACTCAATCTATCTCTATCCCTCTCATGTGTCCCCATTCCCAGACTGCCTTTTGTCCTCTTCACATTTCCCAATAGATATCTTGCCTTAGATCTGTTTTGAGCAGCATGCTATCTTAGAGGCTCACATTAGCTGGGCACCAAAGGTACCTTTTTCATCATTTTATCATCACAGTACTTACCTTTGTATTGATATTTCAGGTATTTTTCCAATAGGAGTGATATTACCAAATATTTCCAAATTTGGTATTTTGGTTCTGTAATAAAAAAAAAAAACAAGCACTTTTAATGGAGAAAAGACAATAAATGTTACTTATAAATAATAAGGATAAAAGTGACTTTTGCCAGGCAGTGGTTGCACACACCTTTAATCCCAGCGCTCGGGAGGCAGAGCCAGGTGGATCTCTGTGAGTTCAAGGTCAGCCTGGGCTACCAAGTGAGTTCCAGGAAAAAGGTACAAAGCTACACAGAGAAACCCTGTCTCGAAAAAACAAAAAACAAAACAAAACAAAAAAAAAAAGACTTTTCTCCATAAAAGCATTTTACTTCTCTAGTGAGTATATACAAAGTACTCCCTGGAGATATAAATTGGTGAATGATATATTGTCATGGGCTGAGAAGTTGAATCATTGGTAAGAACATGTGCTACTTGAGGATGAAGACATAGGATAAGATCTCCTTCACCTATGTAAAAACCGGGATCTAAACCTCAGTGCTGAGAAGGGTAGAGAGAAGCAAGAACCTGTGGCTTTCTGGTAGCTACGCTTGCAAAATCCAGCAGGCTTAGGTTAAATAAAAGTCCATCTCAAGGCTAAAAGTTGCAAAACACTCAGTGAGGAAACTTGATATCCTTCTATGACCTTCAAGTGTGCATGGGAGTGTTCACTGAAACACATACATGAACACTTATCACACACACATAAACACTCACAAAAATAAATAAATAAAGGAATAAAAAGCCTTTTCATTAAAGGATTAATATTTTCAAATTGCATATGTTTATAAAAGTTATTTATTTTAACAATACATTTATATGGCTATATTTGAATACAGTGAGTATTCTGTCTATTCAGAGAATATTAGGATTTATCAATTCTAAGAGGATAGATACAATTTCCTAAAACAAATCCCCGCAGTTACTAGTATGAGAAAGAAGTGTTTAAACATATCTTTAAAAAGTCCCCTATTTATAATCCCTATAATTAGATATTGCATTTACTGAAAAACACATATATCATACAAATAGATGTTTAAACAAGATAATTAGAGAGTTAATTTAAAGACAGACACATGGAGCTGTCATAAATAACTAGGAATTCATTATTCTCCCCTGTCTCAATTTAACATCTTGAATTCTATAAAATTTGTTGAATCTTTCTTTAGTCCAAATTGCTACTTTGTTTTTTGATAATTTCACCAGTATAAAATAAAGACAGATTACTTTGGAAAGCACCATTTACTTTGTTTAATGCCATGAATTGCAATTTGCTATCTGACAGAAACCACACGGCATATATATTCAACCTTGCTACCAATCATGTATTTAAAAGGTGGATATAAAATCATTACAGATGGCAAATAAAAGCTGTTTCTATAAAAATCAAGGAAAGCATAAGTCATGATTTGAGATCACAGATACGCTCTAAGTCTTTTAAAAAGCTGACTTTGAAAGAAAACAGTTCTAAAACCAAGCATAGTTTTTTAAAATGTATGACTAATGAGAAAATCTTAGTGCATTAAATGTATTAACGTTGTATGAGACAAAGTAGATTACCCTCATTTTAAAGAATCATACGTCCAGTTTAATAATATCGTTTTTTCTTTTCATTAGATTTTCCCGCATTTGAATTTGCTATACAGTATTTATTACCTAGACTAATGTAATATGTTACATTATATCTCAATATTATGTATAATGTGTCCACCACAGTGGCTGGATGACATTAATACCTATGAATCTTACCTCAAGGTAATAATTTCATTACAAACCCTGCATAACAATATGTAAGAGAATGTAAGTTTTACTCATAGGATTCACTAAAGTTGCAATTTGATGTTTTTGTTCTCTAAGCTAGTTCTTCCAAAACGGTTTACAAAATGTTGTGCCTTGGCATTTTAATCTATGTGTTATTTAAGAGGTGTGATAGATGTAGCATGAATCTTAAAGATTCTTATTAACAAAAACAAACCCAGAGCCAGTATTAGGGTGAACTATGGAAGATTAGAGAAGCAGAACAAGCCACAGCTACCTCACCTGGCCAACTTTTCAGCTGATCCTATTTCCTCAGACTGGAAGCCTCTGAGTCCTTATCTGAATGGCACTCCGGTGAACAGTTCCTGGTTTTTCACACCTTATATATCTTTCTGATTTCTGCCATCAGTTCCTGGAATTAAAGGTGTGAGTCACCATGTCTAGCTGTTTCCAGTGTGGCCTTGAACTCAGGGATCCAGACGGATCTCTGCCTCTGGAATGCTAGGATTAAAGGCATGTGTGCCACTATTTTCTGGTCTCTTTATCTAGTGGCTGTTTTGTTCTCTGACCCCAGATAAGTTTATTAGCATGCACAATATTGTGAGGAAGACAATATCACCACATTTCCCCTTTTCTGTCTAAAATTAAAAAAGCTTATAACTAACACAAGAAGAACTATATCCAATAAGTATATACAATATATACAATCAAGAGTTACACCAATGATGTCTAGTCCATTAACAATTGACAGATTCAGATGAAAGATTTTTCATTACTTATCCTATTTAAAACAAGTAGTTCCTTTTTAAAAGGAGATTCAATAATCTCCCTATTTATCTTATCATATCCATATTTTCTCTTTGCCAACTTTGCCAACGTTCACCTCGGAGCTGAACCTCTGAGCATGGCTGTGAGGGATCGTCATGATTACAAGAATTGATTGGGATGACCCATTACTTGGGCAGGCTACGCTGGATTATTTTAGTAAACAAAGGGGAATGAGCAGCTGCATCCTAAATTCACTTGGGATCGTCTCTTCGTTTCTTTACCATTGATGTGACGTGACCTGCTTCAAGCCCTTGCTGTCCTGACTTCCTCATCATGATGGAATGTCCTTTAAACTGTCGACTGAAATAAACCCTTCCATTCTAAATTACTGTTGTCAATATATTTTATTACAGCAACCGAAAGGAACTAATGCAAGAAAGAAAGCATGTGCAGTTGACATGCAGACTAGTTCAGTGTTAAAACTGTACATTTCTTTACAGATTTATGATGAGATTCGATAGTGATTTTCATGCATGACAGATTTATATACTTTTCTTCAGTGAAGAGCAGTGTATTATTACTTTTCTCAGTGTCCATTACTTTTCTCATTACTAACACACAATTCCTGAAAGAATCAACTTAAAGGAAGTATTTATTTTTGGTCACTATTCCGAAGGGTACAGTCTATCGTGGTGGGGAAAGTGTGACAGCTAGGGAATGTCTGCTAATTGAGCATAATGTGGTATATTTATATCTTGGTGTGTAAGCAAGTAGAGAGTTGGGGCCTAAGCCTGGCCTAGTATACATAAAATTATATACTATATACAATATATAATTATGTATAATATATTACATATATTATATTAAATATATATAATTTATTTTCAATAAAATATAGTTAGAAATATATTTTATTGAAAGCAATTTTTATACTACATATTATGATCAGGTCCTTCTCCTTTGTCCCATCCCACATCCTTCTTATCTCTTCACCAATCCAACTCCAGACTTGCTTTCTCTCTCTAGTTAGAAAATGATCAGAGCAATAAAAAAACAAGCAAGCCAGAATAAAACAAAACCAGAATAAAACAAAGCAAAAGGACAGAAGAAAGAAAATAAAAACCAAAACCATATAAGAGCTAAAAGCAAATGAAGAGCATGAGAAATACATACACACACACACACACACACACACACACACACACACACACACACACTCAAAAACTTTCACAACACAGAATCAGAAACAATAATAGCTAAGCAAAAGGCAAGTAAGGTAAAAACTGCCCATCTTCAAAAGTACCATTGAATTCATTTTGTGCTGGCTATTTACTGCTGGACATGGGGCCTCTCTTAAGTGTGTTCTATACTCCCAGAATTCTTAATCATTTTCCATGTATTCATATATCAGAGAGCTTAAAGATCATTAAGAATGGTTATTCCCATCACAATCACAAGTAAAACCAGGAACTAGAAATGTACAATTCTGTTTAGTGATCATGAGAATCACTTCTGAATCATTTCTGACATTCTGAACTACTCATAATTCTGTCTCCAGACTATCTAGGGGCTTTCTGGCAAACTCCATCCATGTGATTATATGATAATCTTAAAAAATTAAAGAAAAAAATTCCAAACTTGGCATGTCACTTATCCCAGTAAAGAAAATACACTTTGGAAATCTATCTAGTTTAGAATGTTAAGAAATTCTGTAAAGCCTCCCTTAAAATATAGATTTATGAAGCAGTATCCAGGGCCTTTGTACCCCTGCATCCCATGGAAGTGTTTTCATCTGCAATCATCTCACAGGCCCACCCTCTTCCTCTAAAAGCATTTTTTTCAATGGTCCTTTTGGACATTGCCCTGTCTCCTCTTGTGAGAATATTCTTTTTCTTTCCTATAGCAATCCTTTTGGTTAGTCCCGTTCCTCATCCCTTAAGAGTGTCCTTTTTTCAGCAATAAACTCTGCATCTATACTTCTATACTATAATACCTAAATACTACCTGAGTTTTTGAAAGACATAACCGGGGAATAGAAAGAAACATGTGAGATCCTGGTTGTGATTTCACTTTGTTGTAGTTTTTAATTGGGATTAAAACGGGTCAGCAAATTAATGTCTTTTGGGGAGGAAAAGCAACAAAAATAAAACACGATTTCTAAAAATTGAGGCGATAGGTGTATTTCGATGATATGACCCTCAACAACAAAATGCTACAAGAAAAAAAAAAAAAAAAGACATGATGAATTTTTACTACCTAGAATGTGAGAGTAGTCAATTTTCCGGAAAATGTCTAATCTTCTTAAGTTTTATTCTTGCTATAACTGCCGTCTTATCTTCAGGCTTTCACCTTCTGCTTGCATATCCAAATATTATTAAGTTCCAGTGTCAGCGAATAATCAGGTGTTTTTAAAGCCACAAACAACAGCCTGACTGTAAACTGGTCATATAACAATCTTCATAGTATGAGAGTTTAAATTCTTAATAGCATATTTAAAAATGTGATAGATCTGAAATGTTACATTATTATTTGTTATTGAACTGAGGGCAATAGTTTTGTACTAAAATTTTTAATGTCAATAACTCATTAGTGCAGTAAACAGAATTAGACATAGTGGAAGTTTAGTCATGTGGATTTTTCCTCACTTAAACTTAGATATTTTGGAAAGCTGCATTAGATTTCTCAAGCAATTGGAGATCATTTAGAAAATCACTTCTTTGCAATAACAGCTAAGGATAAATTAAATTAGTCCATTATGTCTGCACATTGCCTGATGTAAGTGGAGAGTGGCAGATACTTGCATGAACAGAATGTGAGCCAACCCTGAGAAACCCGGGCCTGAAAACACTAATGAGCCAGATCAGATTATGGGTAGTTAATTTTTGTTAGAATGGTAATTTCTTTAAAAAAAAAAAAATAGTTACACTCTCTACTAGAAGCCAGTTCAAATAACCCTAATTACAAAAGAATATCCCGAAACAAAACACTCAGTGTAAGCATTCATTAGTGGTTAGCTGGTAATAATGCTATTAGCACATTAAAACAGTGGCTGATATACATGCATGTTCCGTCAGAGAAAGTAAGCCATGAAGTGAAAGAGGGAAGTACTTTATCTTTCTGAAGATATAATTAAAACATTAGAGCAGTATAATAAATAACTTCAGCTTAAAAGGATTTATGTGTGATTGTAAAGGGCTAAAACTTTAAATGTTTGAAACAGTCAAATGTAAATTTCACTGTTTTCTCAATCAACAGATTACAATTAATTGATATCATAGAGCCATTGATTGATTATATTATTTTTGTGTATGTGCTTATATTTGCATATTAAAGTACAGGGACATGTGTACCATAACACACATGTGGAGGTCAGAGGAAAACCTTGTATGTGAACCTTTGTTTTCTACCTTGTTTGAAATGGTGTTTCTCTATTACTTGTTTATCCTTTTATTTCTTTCCTTATTTTCTATGTATGGAGTGTTCCCTTGCATGTGTGTCTGCACGTCATGTGTGTGCCTCACGCTTGCAAAACTGCAGAAGTCAGAAGAGCACATCTGATTCCCTAAAAATGAAAGCTACCACGTAGGAGTTGAGGATCAAGCCTGGGTCCTCTGGAAGAGAAGTCAGTATTTTTAACTGCTGAACTGTTTCTCCGGAACCTATCTATGTTTGCACTGTCTAGGCTAACTAGCCTGTGACCTTTCATTGAGATTACAGATACAAATCATCAATGCCTGGTTCTGTGTCAGTTCTGCGGAATCAAATTCAGATCTTCATGATTGAAAAGAAAAACTACTGACTATTGAGCCATCTCCCCATCCCAGTTACAGATTTAATTTTATATTAGATAGTACATTTAAATTAGGTTTATTTCAGTTTGAAGAAAAGAAGACTCTACTGAACTCGGGTGTGTAAATCAATTGATTGTCCTTTTTTGACATATTTCCTATACAGACAGAATGTCCTTATCACATATATTTTCAAGAAAATGAATTTATCTTTCAGTTATTAATGTAAACATTAAAAAAGAACTGAGTGCTAAATCTTGATTAAATCACCCTATGCCAGTTTTCCACTTATTTTTCCTTTTTTTTTTTTTGAATCATATTGTGATTTGTAAAAACGTGGATACTTTCAAGAATACATGAACTAGTGAAAAGCAGGAAATCAGAGAAACATTGACCAACGTTCATTTGTAGATTGACAGTATATTTTCCAATGGATACTCTTTCTTTTAATTTTTTACATGCCCTAATGTGATGTTTTATTGGGAGTAGGATGGTGGTCCTTGGAAATTTAGAGGTCACTATAGTCAGATGATGCAAATTACTTTGTATTTATAAAAACAATTCACCAGTCAATATCATTTGTCTTTTATTTTATTCATTTTATTGAAATCTATTATTTCCATTTTTTAAGATTAAAGTATATTTGACAGTAGATTTGTAGTAATTCCCTTCATGACATTGAATGGTAATAAGATTGTAACTTGGTGCATTCACGTCACACGTTCCATAATATGGAGACAAACGGTACTAGCATAGAGTATGGTGTAGCTATTTCTCAAATTTCTTAAGCCTTGAGCTAAAATTTTAGCTGGAATAGAAAACATCTCTTCACAATGCCTTTTCCTTTTTCAGGAGACATCAAATTTTATTCAAACAATTATGTGCTATTAAGTGAAGAATAAATTAGCAAGAAGATTGCACCATTAGTGAAGTCTAAATTCTTAACTTCACACAATAAACACTGGCAAGCTTTATACTAGGGAGCTGCAATTTAACACATCTTAAAATTTTCTTTTATAGCTAAATGACTTTTCATAATGTTCTCTTCATATTTGCTTTACTAAAGCTTGCATCTTAGAAATGATTTTATAAATGTAAAAATATTCTGACAAGTAGTATGATAAAAAAAATAAGGATATATTTTTAATGTTGTTTATCATCAATGATTAATGTATGTAGCAAATCACTTTGCAGAGTGAAAAGCATATATACAAAATTTAAAGTATGTTTTACATGCAAGATAGTATTACTGTTATTTGAGCAAGTATGGGCTCCTCTCTGGGAACCCACAGTGACTCTCATTTGTGGCTTGATTCCATCTTGACTCATGCCTAGAGAGTTCAAGCTTGTCCTTGCTCTTTAAGATTGGATACAGGATGTTTGGCCAAAGGCATGGTTACCAGATGTGGTTAATGTAATGTCTGAAGATCAGTACAAGGAAAATATACAGAAGAATAGTTTTGTTTTAAAATTTCTTTGTGGCAGAATATGGTGGTGCTGCCATTTATTCCCAGCACTTGGGAGGCAGAGGTAGGCAGATCTCTCTGAGGTCCAAGCTAGCTTTATCTATATAAAGAGTACCAGTCTAGCAAGATAAATGTGGTGAGATCTTCATTCTTTTGAATGACACATTTTATCCAAGAGAATTATAGATAATTATATTTTTGTATGATAAAGTTAATTTTATTTAATTATTTAAAAAAATATCTGTGTAAACATATTTTGCCTACATGTATTTCTTTGCAACATACACACAACTGGTGCCTACAAATGCCAGAAAAGGGTATCGACTTCCTAAGTTTGGAGTCTTAGAGTGTTGTGAGCCACCATGTGGATGCTGGGAATTGAATCTGGGTCCTCTGGAAGTCTGTGCTATAAACAACTGAGCTATCCTTCCATCCCCAATTTTAAAGCCATTCTTGACTCATTTTCTATTTTCTGTGTGTGCTGGGGAGGGAAAGGTGGTATTGAGGATTGAACCCAGAACATTGATTGCACTTTCTATACAAGTATTCTACACGTGATCTATGACCTAAACCATTTTTTACTTTTTATTTCAGACAGGTTATAATTCAGTTACCCAGGCTGGCTTTGAACTTGTGTCTCTCAAATAGGTTTGATCCTACTGGACTACCTATGAATTCATTTTTAATATGTCTGGCATTGTTCCAGGTACTAAAGACACAGTGTCCAATAAAATAGTTCCTCTTTGAATATGGAATCATAATAGCTAATGCAGTATAACTGTACAAATTTTATTGTGTATCTTTATTTATTTGTGAGACCTTCATATGCTGTGACAATATGAGTCATGTCAGTGGTCTTTGAATTTCTGAATGAAATAGTAACACATCTTTTGATATTTACAAAACTGAAAGCAATATCCTGTTATGTCAGAGTCAAATAATTCTAGGCTCATCAGGCAGAAACTGATAGTACACACACACACACACACACACACACACACACACACACACGTAATCTGTATGACTGATGAAAATGTTTTTCTTGAGTAATAAAGTTTAATGACTAAGAATATATTTCCATAAATTATTTATCACAAGCAATTTGCAAATGATTTGGCCTAATTGGACACCTAGTAGACCACCAACAAAACACAGTGCTGTGAACATTATCTGTGGGGGCTAATATAAGAAAATTGGTTATTGTCTTAGTGTTCATTATATAATAATGATTTACCAGAATAAGCTCTAGGTGACAAGAACTCAGTGGGAATTTTCCATTTAGATTTAGATGACAAAGACAAAGTGAGCAGTGCCTGTATGAGGACTATAGAAATACAGGGGACAGTTCCAGCTGAATGCTCTCTCCACATATTTTCATGACCTTCCTTTCCTTCTTGTATTTGCAGTATGTGTGTGTGTTTTCTCTGTGAGTGGGGACTCCCATGAGTGTTAATATATATGTATGGACATTCAGGTGAATATGGAAACTAGACATTGATTTCTGGTATCTTCCTCCACCATTATCCACTTTATTTTCTGACTCAGGGTCTCATTTGAAACTAAAGCTCCTTGGTTTAGCCAATCTTGTTAGCTAGGTTGCTCAAGGATCCTTCCGCTCTGGCATCCTGTTGCTGGAGTTACAGATGGGCTACTAACACTTTGAGGAATTTATGTGGCATCTGCTTGGGCAGCAAGCACTTCATCCACTGAATCATTTCTCCACATGATCTTGTAGTGAAGTATTATATACTCAACAACGACAACAAAAGAAACAATGGGGACTGGAAAGGGAGAACAAATGGACAGGATCATTTAAGAAAGCTGCCAAAATGATTATTAGGAAAACTTTCAAGATATTAACACTAGCCTTGGAATACCACTGTCACTCCCTGGATTTGCCTGCATACACAGTGCTGTCCTTAGACTCAGAGGCTTACAGGGTTCTTGTATCAGAAACTATCCCTGCAATTCTAAGTAATTTCCTGATTGTGCAGTTTCCCAGTAAAATGTGACAAATTCCCAATCAACTTAAAATTATTCCTTAGGAATAAACGAGGTTACATTTCAAATAACAAAGCAGTGGGATCAAAAGCTGAAGTCAGTGATTTTCCCCATTCTCCTTAACAATTAAGCATCCAAATCTGGTAGTTAATGACTCTCCTGCTTCAAAATTAGTGCTCTCTTTAAAATAGAGATCTCCTGCTTACTTAGTTAAACATACAAAGGAAAAGAGACAAAGAAACAACATTCTCACAAACTGCCAAAGTACAACAAAAAGATCATACAGTAGAAGCAATGTGGAAGGGCAGAATTTAATATTGTAAACGGAAATTATAAGGTATTGTAATATTAGATACACTACAATGAACTTGGACTATTCTCTCATTTTAAATTGAGAAATAATCATATTCACGTACAATATGGCTTTGCTATGCATGCATATTCTGCAAAAAGACCAAAACAAGATAAAACGCATCTTCATCACCTCAAACACTTAGCTTATCTTTGTTTTAAGTAAATATCACATTCATGTTATGTTCAAATATACTGCTTATTCACATTATTTAGAACCTCTTATAGTACAATAGCTCAGCATGTGTTCCTCTAAACAGTAACTTTGTCCTCTTCAGTCTATGCCTTGCTCTTTCCTGCCCCATCTATCTCTCTATGTTCCCCAACCAAATCCTTGCTTCTGGTAACCATCATTACATTTTCCACCCCTGTGAGTTGGGCATTTTTAGCTTCAACATACAAGTTAGATGGTTAGTTCAGTGTTTGCTTCTGCAAGGTGATATAGTTTTTGATTGAGAAAAAATTAAACCAATTTATTCATGGGCATGTGATGATTAACTATCATTATTTTTAGATGCATCTCTAGCCATGATTACAAACTTTGTCAAGTGATAATATTTATAAAATATAAAAAAAATTGAAAAATAATTTTTACTATGTGCTGAGCAAGAAAGAATACCTATTCCAGTTGCTTTCAATTTGTCTCATTTTTTATTTCATTGAATCATTCCCCTTGCTTTTAGTTCAGTTAGAATTACATTTAATATTTTTAAAATTCTCCTGGCACAAATTGGGAGCATTTTCCTGCTTTTAACAGATGAATAGTATTTAATTTACAGTAGATAGGAGATACTTGAAGCTTATCTCCAACTGAAATCTTAAAAATGAAGAAATTAAGAAAAATGTATTATGTATATATTTAATATTTATTTGGTTACATTTACTAGCAACCAAATCAAATAATGAAAGCAGAAAAAATCCCACCTTTTAAAATATGCAGATCCACAAAAATGAGTAATAGCCGAACTAAGCAACTCTATTACTCTGTATGAATCTAGCTATGCCAATTTTCCTGTAGAATTAGACATAGTCCAAAGCAGTTATTGATGAGGTATACTTTCCAAACCTGAAAAGCATGGCTCTTGGCTTGTCTTTTGATACCTAGAAAGGGTTACCAAACAAAAGATTCTAAACAATGCCAGCCTCTGTGTTCATTATTAACACTGCTCTCCACTGGGAGTCGAAAACATGTTGCAGTCACACTTCAGGGCCCAGATGCTTTTCTGATACCATGCATCACAGACCACCTGTTTTCCCACATTCAGACACACTTTCGTCTGTCATTCAGGGATGCCCTGTGCACAAATCTGCACTCGCTTGCCCACTGCTTTGGCAGTTTTCCAATGGTATGTAAGTAGACTGAGCTTTGCCATTTCTACATGCAGCGCTTCCAAATGCCTTTAAGTTACCCTCCACTTCTATAAATGTTACAGAGTCATTATCACCATGCAAATTGCCTAAACCGACATAATTTCACACAACGCTGACTAAACCAGGGATTACAAGTGGGCTTACATGGGATTGCTGTAAATATCTTAAATTATTATACCCATATACATGTAAAACTTATGTGACTTCTTGATGTGATGTTCACTTATCTTTAATTTTGGAAAGCATAAAGGAAAGAGAATATAGAACAAATTGTGAGGATGATTTCTGTTGTTGTTTGGATCTATCAACATTAAGAAATGTAGTATATTGAATAGTGAATATATAGCAACCTTTAAATAAGCTACTTATTCTTCCATTACCAAAGACACCTAGGGGTTATTAATGACAGCTGGCATTACTTTGCAATAGTGTATATTTTAAAGAACACGCTACCTTTACCTCTAGAAAAATCCATTGTCCATTCACTTTGTAGGGTTCATTTTAAAGAATACATATTGTGACTTCAGTTAGGGTACTCCTCCATTCTTTAGTACAATGACAGCTTAATTAAGTACTAGTAAAATGCAACTAATCAAGCAAGAAGAACTGCAGTTAAAATAAGTAACTGGTGGCAGGAAGAGTTTTTATAAAGTCACAAATTCTGAAATCACTTAGGAAAATACCTAACTCAGCGCTTTCTTTTCCCGGTTGCAGTAGGGGCAAACTATTAAAAGAACATTACATATGCTGATAACTTCAGAAATATGGCACAGAAAACATGGAACAGACAACTGTATTACACAAAGATGAACAAGAACAGCATATTACACTCCAAAATTAAGTGGTCTCATTCCAGTACTGAAAAACTGTGTCAAACCCACACTCACATATACCCACACCCACAAACAGTGCATTATGAAGACATGAAAAAATTAAATAATTTATCATTACAAGGACCAGAGAAAGAGCAGCTATCAGAGGAAGCAAGTTTTATTTTAGAAACACCATGGCGGGCATTTTCAATGCAGCAAATTTGCCAGCCTGAATACTGTATAAGATGAATGTGTTTCCAAAACACCCATGATGCTTTAGTCTCACTTTAGCTCACATTTCATTTTTCCTGCAATTGGTGTACAATGTATGACTTTTAGGATAATCTCACCAGACAATGCTAGGCAGGCACTCTAGCACTGCTCTATATTGTCAGTCCTTTTGTTTATTTTTCTTAATTTTGGTACTCGATCTCACTAGCTCACCCAGGCAAGCCTTTACTTTTTACTCTATAGCCTAGGCAGGCCTTGAACTTGTCTTCCTCTTTCTGCAGACTCCTAAATATGTAGGATTTTAGGCCTTTACCAGGAGGCTACATTTAGATGCTTAGTTACTTATCAGCTTACTGAACTCAAGAAGGAACACACCAAACATGGAACAGCTGGGGGAAGTTTAAGAAAATGTCAAGTGTCACATTTGCTTTCCAATGTTTAGCCTGTGTCTTTTTTCCTTGAAAAAAAAAAAAAAAAACTCTCGGTTTATCCAACACTTTAGAAAAATGGTGTTAAAAATAATCACCATGACTCTGACGTATTGTAAATTTCAGGTAAAAGCAAAAGGAAAGGAAAACACTGAGTATATGTGGCAGGTCTGATGAGCTAGAGCTGACACAGTCTTTGAAGGTGAAGGCTACAGTAGACACTGCTGTAGATGGAAGACAGGTCCTGCAAACACAGGAAGAGTTAATACTTGAATGAGTAACACTATAAACTGTGGCCAGAGTGAAGTGAACTGCTTTACAAAGGTACCTGGGCACCATTTCAAAAATAATTCTAGAGCAGGCACTTGACATGTCACTTTTGTGCAATGAGGGCTTAACTGTTTGAATCAGAAGATATCTAACATCTTGGATATTAATATATTTTAAGGGAACAATCGCAAAATAAGTGCCAAGAACAGTAAACCTGAAGAGAAAAGACGAAGGTATCTTACAAGCAATTAGATCAGTAGTTGCATTCTACCTTCCATTTATAAAAATAGGGAAGGACAGGAAATGATTTATGTTTTGGAGTGCACGTTTTACACATAAAACAAGATTCATTGGGGCTGGATAGATGAAATGGCTTAGAAGTTCAGAGAACTTGCTGCTACAGTGGACCCAGTTTGGATTCCAGAACCTATATAAGGAGGCTCAAAATTGACTATTATTCTGGCTCTAGGGAAGCCAATACCATCTTCTGGACTTTGTAGATATCAGCAATCATGTACACAAAGCTGCTTTCAGACACACACACATACAAGCACACATGTAGGAGCACACACACACACATACTTTTTTATAAATCATATAAAAGAGTTTTGCATAATAAATATGTGTAAAACACCCAGAACAGGATAGGCACTTGCTGGAATCTGATTCACTTTCCTAACTACCTTATCTGTCCCACTCTTCAGTGAGTACTCTCAGAGACAAAATCATTGAGTCAGCTTATGAGGAAAAGATTGGACTTGAATTGGGTCTTAAAACATGTTTAGATATATTTTCAGATTTGAATTATTGATGGAAAAATGTAATTGCATGATAATTTAATATTTATAGATAAATGAGCTAAAGTGTAAGAACTGTGCATAAAAAGGAATACAGAAGTACATATAAAGAAAAAAGATTGAAATTTATGATACATAGGATTTGGGCTCTTCTGAGATTTTCATATAGATGTTATGCCTGTGCTGTTAGATGAAAAGGAAGGAGAAGAGAAATATCTACTTTAAAGAGAGGCAATATGTGTAGAATTCCATTTGGATACTGTCTTTAAATATGAAAGAAGACTATGGTCCAGAGTATGTCTGTGGTCTGTAGGAACTGGAAACAATCTCATCTTACACAAAGAGTGAAAAGATGGTTTCATTCCTACAGCCACAAGGATGGAATGTTGCCCTCTAGCCATTAGATATGTTGAGGTTACTTTTAGACCAACACAGAAAGTCTGACATGCACAACAATAAAAGATTGCTAAGCCACTAAACTTGCAGTATAGACTAGCAATTGCGATTTGACATGTTATTTGTGTGGAAGTGTCAATGCACATGGAAACAGTGTAGAGTGATCAAGGAAGTGAATATGAGTTGTTTCTCAATTCCAGGAAAGAAGAAAAGTCATATGTGCCAGTTTCCAGTTTTTCCCCATGTCCACAAATATCTACTTAGAAACACTCAGGTAATATTCTACAAAGAAGACTAGAGAGGAATCAAAGAAACACTTTCTAGTTAGGTAGTATCATTGTAGTGAAAATATCATATTCATTAAGTGGTGTAAATGTAAGATAATACAATAACCAAAGTGATACATAAAATAGAAACTGTGAAAACCAAGAAGATAGCAATGTGAAGGAGTATCAGTTTCCTACTTTATTATGAAAACTTTTGTAAATGACATGTTTATATTTCTTCTTCTCCTTCTGAATTATGAATTTTTTTTTCTCTGTTTAGGCAATAAAGGGGGAAACTGGTTCTTTATAACAAATCCCACAGATCTTGCACTATTGTGCCACCTCAATACTGAGAACAACATAGATATATACAGCAGACCAAACATGGGTATTTGATGAAAAAACACTTCCACTTACTATATAAAACAAGTGGGCATTTGAAGGTTATTATTGTGATTATTGCATTTTGATAAGAGTTTGCTGGCTTTCTATAAATAAAATTTTCTCACCATATCTCAATTATTTTTCACATTAATATTTAAATCATGATTTGAACATCAATTATAAGGTTTGATCTGTGGGATGAGGCTCAGTTGGTGAAGTACTTGCTAAACGTGCATGAGGACCTGATCAGATCCCTAACATGTACATAAAAACTAGATGGAGTACCTACTGCACATCTATAACTGCAGTCAGATGAAGCAGTGGATCCCAAGGGCTTGTGGTTTCCAGCCTAGCTAGAACAGTGAGCTCTAGGTTCAGTGACTGATAGTGAGAGAGAAAGGCAATTGACGTCACCTCTGTCCTCCACATGTGTACACATGCATGGATGAGTACTCCACATACATGTATATGTATGCATACATATGCATATATATATATAATATAAATGATAAAACACACCAACAACAGAAGGTCATCTTAGTGCTAAAATTCCTTTTTTCAATTTTTTTACACTGTTAATGTAAATCACTTTGTGACACAAAACCATTGAATCTGCACCATTTATTGGAGAATCAAAGACAGGATAAAGAAAAAAAAATCAAATTCCTCCAATCTGTACCTTTCCAGATTAATTAGAAAGTTTCTTCTTTGTTTTTTTTTTGTTGTTGTTGTTGTTGTTGTTGTTTTGTTTTGTTTTTTATAATATTCGGCAACACACAACAATTAGAAAGTCTTGTACATGTTAAAAGATTAACAGGTTTTAAAGGATCCTAATGTCAGTATAATAATAGAGATTGAGACATTAAAAAAGGTTGCAGGAAGCTGGGGTGTACCCACAGAAGTGGTTGAAGAAATTCTATCATTTAAGAGATGTCTTGCCTGTCTGAGTTCTCTATGATTCAATCCCACTGCATCTGAACATGTCATAATAAACTGTCCTGAGGAAGGAACACTCAGAAGAACATGTTATTCTTCCCTTCTCTTTCCCCTCTCCCTCCTTCTCTTCACTTCCATTCATTTCCCTTCTTCAAGTCCTGTCTTTTTTTTCTATGTACTATCATTCTGTGAAGCAACCATTTTGCTCCCATGTTGCAAATTATTTCCTTATTTCTGCTTTCTTGCGACCAGATAATCACAGATTCTACTCTTCTGTCAAAATGGTCTTGCTAGTATTCTAATTTATGATATTAATATACATAAAAACAACGTAAGAAAACAAGAAATACTCACTTCTTTCCAAATTCTGAATCTTTCTAACAGTATGAAAGGAACTGGAAATGGCCTCCTCCTCTTTCTTCTTCTTTTGCCTCCAATCTAAAAAGCCATTATGTCTATGCTCCAAGAACTCTAGACACAGATAGTATTTAAACATGTCCAAGATGAACACTCTATTCACAGACTGTTATTTTTGTATTTGTAGACTATTTTTGTTTCTGTCCACAGGTTTAACCCATTCAATATATTACTTACACGGATCCCATTCATTTTTCAAGGAAAGAAGAAAGGCTGTAGCGAAACATTACTAAGTCTCTGAAGCTACTCTAGGCACCATCTATGTGGAGAAGTTTCCACTGGACTATGGGGCCTCAGTGCCCATGGAATTCCATTGCAAAAGGAAAGTGCTCCCTGTTTGACTTTCCTGAGATCAGAGAGTCTTAGCGTATTATCTTTAAAAATATTCTGAATGTAAATTTGTAAAGACAGGTAATTGAATAAAACAATTAGTCAACGAATTAACAAAATTAATTGAAGTTCTAGTTTCATTCTTTGCCAAAGGCTGTCAATTGATAGGGCTTTAATGGAGCCTTCTAAAATACATGAAAGGTTAAGCATTTTCCTCCATATTAACAGCTATATCATGCTACATTTGGCAAAGACGAAGACAGGATTTGATGAAATTCTATGATCACTTATGTGCAAAAATAACAGAAGAAGAGAAACTGATGTAAAATCATCACTATTTCTCTAAGCTGCGTTATAAAATTTTAGAAATTTAGATTGAACTTTATTGTAATGTTTTTGGAAACCCCCCTCTTTACTCATCCGTTTCTATCTCTCTGGAAATACCTCTTGCTGGGTGTTTGCACCATAGTGATAAGTCGATGATGAGCTGCTATTTTTCTTTTTGAATCATGTTTTCAATGATTGAAACTAAGAGTTCCATTATCTGTCAGATAACATCCCACACCACTTTGCAACATCTTTATTTGTAAATAAAAATGTGTTGCCTCGTTGAGGTACAGTTGTCACATTAAATGAAGCAGTGGTTATTAAAGCCAGCACAGTGTCTGTAAGGGCGGTCAGCCCCCTCAGAGTGGGTACAGGACACACCCAGACACCAAATTCTCACCACAAATGAGATTTGTTACCACGGAGAGACAAGCAGGGTGAGTGGAAGAGACTACCAAGGCAGACAGCAAGCAGCAGCAACAAGTGGATTTTTTTTGTTTTTGTTTTTTGTTTTTAACAAGATTGGGTTTTTAAGGACAAAAGTGGAAGTCTGTGCTAGGGTTAGTTGGTAGATTCTGATTGGACATAGGAGCTAAATAATGAATTTTGATTGTTAGATCTGGGTGTTTGTCTCAGGAATGAGCCAGTGGCCTGATAAGGGAACAGACCATGAGTGCTAGCTTTAGGGATATAATCTAATAGTCTTTCACAAGAGAAAAAAGAGTAAAGATAAAACCTCTCTGTAATGTGTGCCATATTTAGAACTGCTAGAGTCTTTCAGTGCCAAACTAAAAACATGTTGTACTTTCTGTCTATCTATCTATCTATCTATCTATCTATCTATCTATCTATCTGTCTATCTATGCTGTGGATATCGCTCTGTGTAAATAAAGTTCTGATTGGCCAGTGGCCAGGCAGGAAGTATAGGCAGGACAAGAGAGAAGAGAATTCTGGGAGGTGGAAGGCTGGGTGAAGAAAGACACTGCCAGCTGCCACCATGATAAGATGTAAGGTAGTGGTAAGCCACGAGCCATGTGGCAAAGTATAGATTAATAGAAATGGGTTAATTTAAGATAGAAGAAGTAGATAACAAAAAGCCTACCATGGCCATACAGTTTGTAAGCAATATAAGTTTCTGTGTGTTTACTTGGTTGGGTCTGAGCATCTGTGGGCCTGGCAGGTGAGAGAGATTTGTCCTGATTGTGGGCCAGGCAGGAAAACTCCAACTACATAGCTATCTATCTATCTATCTATCTATCTATCTATCTATATCTATATCTATCTATCTATCTATCTATCTATCTATCTATCATCTATTTATCCACCAAATCTATCTGTCTATCCATCTATATCAATGTACAGTTTTCATTAAAATTTAATTTTAGTTTTATTTCTGTGTTAAGGACGTGAGCTATATTCCTCCTGTAATCTAATACAGGAGGTACCTTCTAAGTTTCAAACTATTTCTCAAGCCACATCACACAGTAACTTGTTGCCTCACCTACAAAAAGAGCTGAATGTCACCAGACTGACTAAAATGCAGAGAGAGAGAGAACATCCAAATTAACAAAATCAGAAAATAAAATGGAGACATAACAACAGAAGCCAGGGAAATCCAAAGATTTATTTTGTCATACTTCAAAAACCTGCCCTTCACAATCTAGGAAACCTGAATAATAATAATAATAATAATAATAATAATAATAATAATAATAATAGACATTTTTTAGATCTATACCAGCTACCAAAGTTAAATCAAGATCAGACAAACAATTTAATTAGACTCATAACCCCCAAGGAAATAGAAGCAGTCATCGAAAGTCCTCCAACTAAAAAAAGCCCAGAGCCAGATAGTTTCAGAGCAGAAATCTACCAGACCTTCAAAGAAGAGCTAATGATAATACTCTTCAAATTATTCCATATACAAACAGAGGGGACACTGTCCAATTCATTTTATGAGGACATAAGTATCCTGATACTCAAACCACACAACTGTCCAACAAAGAAGAGATTTACAGATCACTTTCTCTCACAAACATAAATGCAATAATACTCAATAAAATACTCACAAACCAAATCCAAGAACACATCAAAAAGATCATCTACCATGATCAAGTGGGCTTCATCCCACAGATGTAGCAACAGTTCGGTATATGAAAATTGTTAATGTAATTCACCATATAAACAAAATGAAAAAATTTTTCATCTCACTAAATAATGAAAAAGCCCTTGACAAAATCCAGGACCCCTTCATGCTAAAAGTCTTGGAAAGGTGAGAGTTCAAAGGAACATACATAAACATAATCAAGGCAATATATACCAAACTGATAGCCAACACCAAATTAAAAGAAGAAAAACTTAAATGTAATTCAACTAAAATCAGGGACAAGATAAGGCTGTCCACTCTCTCCACATCTATTCAATACATATTTGAAGTTTTAGCTAGAGCAATAAGCTAGTTAATAAGGAAAAAGTCAAAGAATCTCTATTTGCAGATGAAATGATAGTATACATAAGTAATCCCAAAAATCCTACCAGGGAATTCCTACAGCTGATAAACACATTCAATGAAGAGACTGGATAAAAAATAAACTTGGAAAAAATCAGAAGTCCTCCTATATAGAAATGATAAATGGTTTGAGAAAGAATCAGAGAAACAACACCCTTCACAATAGCCACAAAAATATAAAATATCTCATTGTAACTCTAGCCAAGCAAGTGAAAGAGCTGAATGACAAGAGCTTCAAATATTCGAAGAAAGAAATGGGAGAAGATATCAGAGGATGGAAAGATCCCCCATGCTCATGGATCTGTAGGATTAGCATAGTAAAAATGCCCCATCTTACTGAAAGCAATAAACAGATTCCATGCAACCCTCACTAAAATTCTTTACAGTCCTTGAAAGAACAATACTCAACTTCATACGGAAAAACAAAAATCCAGGATAGCCAAAACAATTCTGTACAATAAAAGGATTTCTGAAGGTATTCCCATCCCTGATTTCAAGCTGAACTACAGAGAAATAATAATAAACACCACATGGTATTGGCATAAAAACAGACAGTTGATCAACGATATAATGAAACTGAATCAAAGATCCAGAGGAAAATCCACACCTGTGAACACTTGATTTTTGACAAAGAGGCAAAATTATAAAATGGAGAAAAGAAAACATCTTCAATAAAGAGTGCTGATCTAACAGGATGTCAGCATGTAGAAGAATGCAAATAGATCCATATCTGTCACCCTGAAAAAAACTTAAGTCCAAGGAGATCAAAGACCTCAACATGAACCAGACACACTGAAACAGGTAGAAGAGAAAGTGAGAAATAGTCTTGAAAGCAGTGGCACAGGAAACAACTTCCTGAGCAGAACATCAGTTTCTGAGGCACTAATATCTACAATTAACGAAATACTTCATGAAACTGAAAAGCTTCTGTAAGGCAAGAGGCACTGTCAAAAGACAAAAGAGCAGCCCACAAAATGGGAAGAAAATCTTCATCAATCCCCACATCTGACAAAGGGCTAGTATCCAAAATATATAAAGAACTCAAGAAGCTAGACATTAATAAATCAAATAACCCAATCAAAGAATGGAGCACAGATCTAAACAGAGAATTCTCAACAGAGAAATCTCAAAATAGCTGAGAATCACTTAATGGAAGGTTCAACATCCTTAAGTACCAGGGAACTGCAAATCAAAAGGACCCTGAAATTCCATCTTATACATGTCAGAATGGCTAAAATCAAAAACACAAGTGATAGCTCACGCCGGCGAGGATATAGCACAAAAGGAACACTCCTCTATTGCTGGTGGAAGTATAAACTTGTACAGTTGCATTGGAAATCAATATGGTTTCTCAGTAAAGAGGGAATTTATCTATCATAAGACTCAGGTATACTGCTCTTGGGCATATATACTCGAATGGCACTCTATCATAACACAAAGACACCTTCACAACTATGTTCATAATAACAGCTTTTTTCATAATAACCTAGAAACAATCTAGATGCCCCTCAACTGAAGAATGGATAAAGAAATGTGTTACATTTACACAATGGAGTATTATTCAGCTGTAAAACACACACACACACACACACACACACACACACACACAAAAAAAAAAAAAAAAAAAAAAAAAAAAAAGAACAATGACATCAGGAAAATTGCTGGCAAATGGATGGAACTAGAAAAAAATATCATCCTGAGTGAGGTAACCCAGTCTCAGAAAGACAAACATGGTATGAACTCACTCATTAGTGAATGTTAGCCATAAAATCAAGGAGAATCATGCTAAAATTCACAGACCCATAGAAGCTAAGTAACAAGGAGGGCTCCTGCGGATCTGTGCGAATCTCACTGTGAAGGGGAAATAGAACATTATCATTAAATGGTGGTCGGGGGAGGGGGGAGGTAATGGAAGGAGAATAGGGATGGGAACAGGAGGGATCTGGTGAGAGAGCACTGGGAGAGACAACTGGAATCTGGGGGGAATCTCTGGGCTGAGCTCTGAATCTAGAGCAATGGAAACTCCCAGAAATCTATGAGTATGAACCTAAGACTTCTAACAATGAAGCATATGAAGCCTGAAATGCCCATCTCCTGTAACCAGGCAAGACTTCCAGGGGAGGAATTGGTACCTAGCCACACAAACTCTTCAAATAGCCCAGCTGGAAATCCGTACCTTGAGAGGGAGCTCACACCTGAGGGCCAAGACCCAGAGGCAGGTTAAGCAAAACACCAAGAAAAGTATCAAACACAACTGGAGAGAGAGAGAAAGAGAGAGAGAGAGAGAGAGAGAGAGAGAGAGAGAGAGAGAGAGAGAGAGAGAGAGAGAGAGAGAGAGAGAGACTCATTTAAATGATGCATAATGATATCCTGCTAACTCATAAATTGGTGCCTACCCCAACTGTGGTCAGAAACACTTCACCCAGCAACAGATGCAGAGGCCTACAGCCAAACATTAGATGGGGCTTGGAGAATCCTGTTGAAGAGGGAGAGGAAGGATAACAGGAGCCACATTAGTCGAAGGCACCACAAGAAAACCCACAGAATCAACTAACCTGGGCCCATAGCAGCTCACAGAGACTGAACTGACAACCAGGGAGCCTGCATGGAACTGACCTAGGACCTCTGCTTATATGTTATAGTTATGTAATGTGATCTTCTCCTGAGACTTCTAACAGTGAGAGCCGGGGCTGTCTCTGACTGCGGTGCCTGATTTGGGGATGCATTCCTCCTACTGGATTGCCTCATCCAGCCTTAATGAAGAGGAGGAGATTAGCCCATTGTAACTTGATATACCTTGGCTGGGTGATTTCTGTGGGAGGCCTACTATATCTGAAGAGAAACAGTGGTGGAGTAGGTAGGGAGGTAGAGGGGGGTTAGGGGGAGGAGCTGAGAAGAGAGGAGTGAGTGGGAACTTTGGTTGGGGTGAAAGTCAAACAAACAAACAAACAGACCAAAAGAAAGAAACCAAAAAGAACTGAATGTCCATTCTGCTTTACATTTTCTAAATTTTCTGGACCATTAAAATCTTAGTCATGCAAAAATATATGTTTAAAGAAAACTTCATTGAAGTTGAAAAATATTCTCTCTGGTTCATGTCTCTAGTCAAAGTAATTTTTTTTTAAAATGACATCATAAAAGAACTGAAAATGTTGCATTTCCCTGTAGCCTTTACATGAATATCACTCACTACTTAAATCATGAATTTAGTATATGTGAGAGAATGTATGAAAAGTTCGTTCTGGAGTTTTGTACTAAGGTTTTCCTTGTGTGACAATTTAGATTGTCTTTAATCCATATATGAAATCACTAACCAACAATTGGTTTCACTTTAGAGGCAGTGTTAATATTATTTAGGGTTTCTATTGTTTTGCAGAGATATCATGACATCATATACACTTTTTTATTTTTTATTTTTATTTTTTAGATGAGGATCAAATCCAGGGTCTTGTGCTTGCTAGGCAAGCGCTCTATCACTGAGCTAAATCCCCAACCCAGAATTTATTTATTTTATTTCATGTGCATTGGTGTTTTGCCTGCACTGGAGTTACAGAGAGTTGTAAGCTGCCATGTGGGTGCTGGGAATTGAACCTGGGTCCTCTGGAAGAACAATCAGTGCTCTTAACCGCTGAGACATCTCTCTAGCCCCTACACTTTAATTTTTTGTTTTGTTTTGTTTTTGTTTTTCAAGACAGGGTTTCTCTGTGTAGTTTTGGTGTCCTGGATCTCACTCTGTAGCCCAGGCAGGCCTCAAACTCACCAAGATCCACCTGGCTCTGCTTCCTGAGTGCTGGGATTTAAGTCATGTGCCACCAACGCCTGGCTTTTCCATGACATCATTTACCCTTATAAGGATAAAACATTTAATTCAGGTATTGGTTTATGGTTTCATAGGTTTAGTCCACTATCATTATAGCAGAGCATATGGTGGCATGCAGCCAGACATGGTCCTGGAGAAGTAGCTGAGGGTCATACTTCTTATCTCTCAGACAACAGGAAATGGTTTGAGACACTGGAAATAGCTTGAGCATGTATGAGACCTCAAAGCCTGCCTCCACAGTGACACAATTCCTCCAAAAAGGTCATAACTTCTCTAACAAAGCCACACCCCTTAATAATGTCACTCCCTTTCAGGACCATTTTCTTTCAAACCACCATATTCTACTCCTGCACCCCCAAATTCTTATAGCCAAATGAAAAAATGCACTCATTCCAACATCAAAATTCCCATTAGACTATAACAGTCTCAAACTTGTTTAAAAGTCTAAAGTTCAAAGTCTCTTCTAAGATTCATGCAGCCTCTTAACTGTAATCCCCTGTAAAAATCAAAATCAAAAAGCAGATCACATACTTCCCACACATAATGACACAGGATACATATCACCATTCCAAAACATAGGGAAGGAAGCATAGTGAGGAAATACTGGACCAAAGCAAGACCAAAAACCAACTGGGCAAACTCCAAACTCCACAGCTCCATTTGTAATGTCAAAGCACTCCAGATCTCCAGCTCCTTTCAGTTTGGTGTCCCAAGGCTCTGGCATCTTCAATATCTTGGAATCTCCAGGTAACACAGGGTTCAACTTACAGCTTCATGCAATGAGCTTCCTGAACTTCCATTCGGGGAGACCCCTGACCCATGCCTGGCCTAAGCAGCTTTCCTTATTTGTGGAGGAACATTCCATAGCCCCTTTCTTCTGTCCTTAACTCCAAAGTCAAAACCAGATAGCAGAAGTTGATAAGTTCTGCTGCTTTCTGGGGCTGGAACATGGCCCCCTTGTTCAATTACTTCTTCACCAGCTTTCTGTGTTCAATGGTTACGTTCACTATCTAAGCTTGACTGTCCTGAAACTGTATCTGTAGACTAGGATGGCCTCAAATCAGAGATCTGTCATCCTCTTTTTCTGGAGTGCTGAGATTATAGGCATACACCACCACACTCAAATCTAAGCTTTTCTTTAATTCCTTTACACAAGTTGAAAACTTATCTGGATGGGATCTTGCTCTGAGGTCACCGCCCCCTTTATTTTATTTCATAATCTATTTATCTCCTTTAATACAGAATTTAGCTAAATTCTACTCTCTGGTGCTCCTTTTCTCCTCAAATATTTTTCCTTGCTCAGCTTGCTTCTTTTATAAATTTGTATAAGGGTGACTAGTAATAACACACAACAGAGTCAATACTAGACTGTTTCAAGAATTCCTCTGCCAACAGAATTAATTCAAATCTCTTCGCTTTAGCCTCTGGCAGACTGTTTGGACAAGGGCAACAGGCAGCCACATTCTTCACCAAAATCTCACAAGAATAATCTCTAGGCAACATAAAATTCTTCTCTGAAACTTCTTGAGCCAGCCACCTACAGTTCAAATCATACTCAGCACCACTGTCTCCTATGATCCTACTCAGATGGTCCATTAAACAGCACTTAACGTGTAGCAGGAATCTTAAATGGTCTTATTAATAAAATCAAACCCGGTGCCAGTTATTATTGGGGTGAATGCTGGAAGATTAGAGAAGCAGAACAAGCCCCAGCTTCCTCACCTTGCCAATTCCTCAGCTGATCCTGTTTCCTCAGACTGGAAGCCTCTGTGTCCTTATCCAAATGGTGAACTACTTCTCGAAAGCCTGAAAGCTTAACCAGCCAAATGCTGCTAGTTTCTGATCTTCATGCCTTATATATCTTTCTGCTTTTTGCCATCATTCCCTGGGATTAAAGGCTCACTTCTTGTGATTAAAGGTGTGAGTCACCATGCCTGGCTGTTTCCAATGTAGCCTTAAACTCACAGAGATCCAGAGGGATTTCTGCCTCTGGAATGCTAGGATTAAAGGCATGTGCTACCACTGCCTATCCTCTATGTTTAATATTGTGGCTGTTCTATCTCTGACCCCAGATAAGTTTATTAGCATGCATGATATTTCAAGAAACACAATATCACCACACTTAAAGTATTCAAATGCTTCTCTAATGCATAGGTCAAAGATCCATTTTCCTTCAAACAAAAGCATGGTCAGGACTAACATACCAATACTCTAGTCCCTGATACCAAAGTCTGCCTTAATTAGAGTTTCTATTCCTGTGAAGAGACACCATGAGCATGATAACTCTTATAAAGGAAAAAATATTTAGTTGAGATAGTGGCTTATAGTTTCAGAGGTTTAGTATCATTATATTGGGAAGAACAGCAGTGTACAGGCAGATACAGTTCTGGAAAAGGAGCTGAGGTTCCTACATCTTATCTTTCAGGCAACAGGAAGTGGTCTGAGACACTTGACATGGCTTAAGCATATATGAGACCCCAAAGTCTGACTCCACAGTAACACAATTCTTCCAACAATAGTGCCACTCCCTTTAGGGACCATTTTCTTTCAAACCACCAAACAATCTAATCAAGTATGACTAGTGTTTTTATGAAAGGACATTAAGAAAGTTCCAAGGAAACTATCTTGAGGACAAGGGGAGGAGACAACTACCTTCAGATCAGTAGAAATCCCCCAGAGACAGCATCCTTGCCTGTACCTTGATCCTTAACATCAAGCTTCTAGAAAATATATTTTTTGTGATTAAGCTACTCAGTCTTTGGTATTTAGTGATGGTAATTCTAATAGGCTACAATACATGTATTGTCATATTTTTTTAATCCAGAATATTTAGAATTATTCAGAATTCCATGCTTTGCTAATTTTTAGTGCGATTTCATGTTTTTAATAGAAAGAACTTTTGTGAATGTAATCCTATTTACTGTGTGGAGAATCTTCTTATGTCTAACAAATAGTGACTTTTGGTAAGTGTTGTGTAGTTCTCACAATGATGATTTGTGTATGAGGAGTGTTTCATGGGTTGTGGGATGAAGATCAGTTGGTCAGTTTGGTTGGAACTGGTAAGGCTTCTCCACCTTTACTGAGTTCTTTCCTTCTATCCCATGAATTTGCTGGTAGGAGTACTGAAATGTTCATGTAAAATTATCATTTCATCTCTTTGTTCTCTCCCTGGAGTGTGTATGAGTGTGTATGTGTGTGTGTGTGTGTGTGTGTGTGTGTGTGTGTGTGTGTGTGTGTAATATTTGTTCATGCTTGCACATCTCATAGGTCAATGTTAGGTGTCTTTTTTAATGACTGTCTATTTTATCTTTATTTTAGACAGCGACTCTCCCTAATCTTAGCTGACTCACCAATTCAGACAGATCTGTAGCACCCAATGCCCAGGCTTTTCCTCTGTCTTCCTCTTCATCAGTGGGAATACATGAATGTGCACTTCTGCTAGCTTTTCTTTTTATGAAGGAACAGCGATTTAGAGTTAGGTTTTCACACTGATACGGCAAGTACTTATAGTCCAAGTCATCTCCTAGTACCTGTTTTTCCTTTGGGCTTGTCAATTTAATTCTATTTAATTGAATATTTCTTATGGGATGCATGGACAAATACATTGCGACCTGAACTCAGAACACATAAAAAAAAAAAATAACAGCCATTCATGGTATTTTAGAATTAGTAAAACAGGTATATCATGATTCACTTGTATTTGGAACCTACATTAACATACAGAGTCATGCAAAGAATGTGTGTGTGTGTGTGTGATGTAATTAGAAAACAATTATATAAGAAGGAAACTAGTAGAACTCTGGAAAGAGAACAATAGAAGGTATTGGGGTGAATATATCCTAAGTATATAATGCATGAAGGTAAATGCTATTGTGAATTTAGAACTTTTCTAATAAAACTATAACACCTAAGTAGTAATAAAAACATAATCAAACAGGCTAGAAAGTGGTGTCAGAAAGAACTAAACCAAGTGTTGGTTCTTGGAGAAGAGTCAAGTTAACTGACCAAGAGCACAAAGACAATACATGCCAGTGATGATGTTGCAAATGAAAGCAATACACTGCAAACATTTACTAGATGATAAAGAAACCTCATTTTCCATTGAGTGAATATTACACTCATCATTTCAAAAGAAGGTAGAACTTTCAACCTGGGTCCCTGAAAGAAAACAATCATTTCCTTAACATGGCATGATTTTTGAATTGCCACAATTTATGACGGCAACATCTAGTGGTTTGAAGATTAAGATGAACTAAAGTGAGTAATCTAAAACATATGCTTCCTATTTTCCACCGTGTATCAACTTTTTAGTACAAAAATATTTTTACCTACAAGATTTTCAATTACTTTATGAGTATGTGTTGAATGGGGCAAACTGTAGATGATGCTAGGTGCATGACACTCCATTACTTTTCCTGTCCATGCAGTAGGCTCTTGCCATGTGTTTCTCTCTTAGGGAGACCTCACTATGCTCAGGCACCATCATCAGCTTCTATTACATTTTAATTAATTGTCATTAATGAATTGTGCTTCTCTTGCCATTTGCACTCTACCATTTCCTAAAAAACTGAGTCTCCATTCTCCTGGAGTCAGATTTCAAATGTATTTATTGTCTTACACAGTATAGACGATGAGTCTTTTAGGGAAAGTTTAGATAGTTTTGCTGGCGACTCTGTTAACATCAAGATTTTGTGAACATAGTTTCCACTAAAGGACTCAGCTGTAGATGCAGGAATTGTCAGGCATGCTGCAAGGATGAGACTGTTGCTGTGTTGACTTCCCCCAAAGATATATAGACTCGAAGTTTGGTCCCAGCATGGGAAAGTTGAGGTGGTGAATCTTTTAACAAATATAGTTTCTAGGAACTATATCCTAGAGGTACTACCCTCTGAAGATTTAGATGCTGTTCTTGAAGGGTGAGTTACTTCTCATGGAATAAAATTATTATAAAGCAAGTCTAACCTCACATTGGGATCCTTCTGCACACAGCCCTTTCAGTTCTCTTTTATACTGTCACCATGAGAACAAACAGGTAGAAACAGCTGACCTTGGTCTTTGAATTTCAAAAAAATTATGAATAAGATAAAATTGTCCTTATAAAGCACCCAGCCTTAGTAACCAATGGTCTACTCTACTTATGTCGTGCTGTAGTTTTTTCAATCTTGGGAAACCAGAACAAACAAATATTTGTTAGACTGCCATTGCACTGGGGAATAGGTTGTCTTTTGTTGTCATCCTAAGAGTTTTGGTTTTCAATCAATGTGTTCAGACCAGCGACAGTCTAACTTTTAAGTTGCAATTACCCTTTGACCTTTCACAGTCCTTGGCAATTCTGATTACAAAAGCTTCATAGTGATATAGATGTGGCTTCTCAGAAAAGACAGAGGATCTTTCTGTAGGCTGTGTAATGGGATTTCAGGAAAGTCTTTAGGATTATGTATTGCATAATCAATCAGGCAATGAATACTTCTCTTCCATCACATCTGTTAATGAAGAAGTTCTTACAGACTGACCACTGGGAAAAAGTCATAAACACTGCCACCTACACGGTGTCCTGCACACCATAAGATCTCCTTTAGTCTTAGGTGGATGGGGTGAGATAGTGAGTTTGACACAGACATAGAGGCTAATAAGCAAAATAGTGAAACATTATCAAGTGAAATGTTTTACACCACATTAGAAAAAGTCATATATTGTGCTGTTTACAAAGGAACATAGGAAAGACATCTATTCAGGCTCTGCATAAATTTCCAAGGAATTGATTCTTCTGGCATTGTACACCATGCAAAGAACTTTAACCAGTGAAAGTGAAAGAATTTAAACATGGTGGTACTGAGACAGTTTTAACAAGAAAAGAATAAACAGGAGGCATCTTAGAATTCTACTACTCTACTAAAATAAATACCAGTATATACAGGATTGAACCAGATAAATTCAGTGAAATAGCTGACCTTAGTAAAAACTATGGAAAAGATGGATTCCCAATTTTCTGAGGAAGCGCTACATTGATTTCCAAAGTGGCTGTATAACCTTGCATTAACACCAGCAGTAGAGGAGAGTTCCCCTTGCTCCACATCCTCTCCAGCATAAGCTGTCTTCTGTGTTTTTGATCTTAGCCATTCTGACAGGTGTAAAGTGGTATCTCAGAGTCATTTTTGATTTGCATTTCCCGGATAATTAGGGATGTTAAGCAATTCCTTAAATGTCTTTCAGACATTTGAACTTCCTCTGTGGAGAATTCTCTGTTTAGTTCTATAGCCCATTTCTTAATTGGATTGTTGGGCATTTTGATGTCTAATTTCTTGAGTTCTTTATATATTCTGGATATCAGCCCTCTGTCAGATGTGGGGTTGGTGAAGACCTTTTCCCATTCTGTAGGCTGTCGCTTTTGTCTTGTTGACCGTGTCCTTTGCTCTACAAAAGCTTCTCAGTTTCAACAGGTCCCATTGATTGATTGTTTCTCTCAGTGTCTGTGCTACTGGTGTTATATTTAGAAAGTGATCTCCAGTGCCAATGCGTTCAAGAGTACTTCCTACTTTCTCTTCTATCAGATTCAGAGTAACTGGATTTATGTTGAGGTCTTTGATCCACTGGGACCAGGTGGAACTCCAGGTGTCCAACAGTCGAGAAAGAGGAGGGACTGCAAGAGCGTGAATGGTTGAATCCAAGATTTCAAAAAGCACAGGTACAAATAGCCAAACGAATGGAAGCACATGAATTATGACCCAACAGCTGTGGAGCCCCCAGCTGGATCAGGCCTTCTGGATAAGTGAGACAATTGAATAGCTTGATCTGTTTGGGAGGCACCCAAGTTGTGGGACCAGGACCTGTCCTTAGTGCATGAGCTGGCTGTTAGAAACCTTGGGCTTACACAGGGACACATGCTCAGCCTGGAAGGAGGGGACAGGACCTGCCTGTACTGAATCCACCAGGTTTAAATGAATCCCCTGGAGGAGATGGGAATGGAGGGGAGGGGTTGGGGGAAGGTGGGGGTGGGGACGGGAGGGGGGAAGACAGGGGAACCCATGGCTGATGTATAAAATTAAAACACATTAAAAAAAAAAAAAAAAAAACTTACCTGGCAGGGGAGATACCATGATCACAAAGGTGGTTTTCCCAGGGCGAGGCTTATCCATTGCACTCCGGATGTGCTGACCCCTGTGAATTCCCCAAATTCGGGAAACTCAACTGCCTAATTTGTGGTAGTGGGGGACTGTGTTCGCGCTCTCCCCTAAAATAAAATAAAAAAAAAAAACTATGGAAAAGAATAAACCATCCTTAAAAAGAACGTGTGGCATATTTGCTGTTTCCCCTGTCTTGTGATATGAAAAATTCAATATACACTTAAATGTGTAGTCCCATGGCAGCATGTCACAAAATTAAGAAACCAATCTTTCAATCTAAATAGTTTTCAATTATCACCCATTCTACAAACTAATGCATTATATTGCAGTTACATTTAGTAGGCAGTTTCCAAAATGGATTTTGTTTTGAATGACATGGCATAATTAATGAACTCAACTAATTATCTTGCATTTTACTAGAGAAAAAACTTAGAATTAAACCTCAATCTCAGTTGTGCCAACAAATTTTCACATTTTGGTATATATTTGCTACATTTATATTTTCTGACCTTTTTGTACAATTCTGTTTGGCTTTACATTTTCCTACCAATAATTTTATATACTTTGTAGCATTTTACAGTTTTCTGGGTATGTTTTGTAACATTCTTCCATTGTTTCTATCTTATAAAAATCTCATGAAAAATTTAGCCAATGAGTAGGAGTGGATAAATAGAAATATTATTCCTTTATTTTTTTAACAAATGGTATTCCTCATAGAGATGTGTTTTGGAGAAACAGTCTGCTATCAGGAAAACAGAAATAATGTAGGATACATGTGACTCCTAAGTATAGGAGACAGTGATTAATCAGGTTTCTAGAGGGAAAGCACCTGTATCAGTAATGTAATTGTCTCCCAAAACCCTGTGCAAGTTTCCAGTTCCCACATTATATATTTAAAATGACATGTGAGGCTTATTTCTCTCCTAATTTTCAGAGCAAAGCAAACAAACAAACAAACAAACAAAACCACCATACAACACAAAGGCTGTAACAAGGAATACCGTGCTTTAGTGAATGCAGGTTAAATTAGGAAAGTGGTGGAAGAGGGGGACTTTCTCAATCATATTGTGTGCCCTGCAAGGGAATTTGCATAAACCATTCAATTCAGCCTCCAAAGAATCCTGTGCAATCTGGATTGAGAAACCTAATGGCAGGCAGTGATGGGGGAAATGGCTCAGCAGGTAAAGACACTGGTGATACATACCTGTTGAGCTGCATTCCATCTGTGGGACCGAAGTGAAAGTGGAAGGAGAGAACAAAAGATGTAAAATGTCTCCTGACCTCCACATGTAAGCTATCAGAGGCACCCTATGCACATATCACACACACACACACACACACACACACACACACACACACACACACACCCAGCAACAATAATAAATAATTAAAACACAAACAAGCTCATGTCACATTGGAAGGGGAAATCAAGCTAGCTGCAGGAAGTCGATTATTTGCTAAGGTCACAATTCAAACTTGTTTGAAACATTAATCCGGGCTTGTTCTTTTAATATGCACAGAAAGACACTGTAGATTTAGGAATAGATATAGATTTTTCACAAACACAATTTAAGCAGCAAATAAAAGAAGTATTTCTCGAAAGGGACTATCATTTGATGCTGAAAGCAGGGGCATAGACAGGTGTTGATAGAAAACAGACTTGAGGAAGGAATGCTGAGGAGCCAAGCAATATTTCAGTATTTTTCATTCTTTGATTCCTTAAAGAAAAACACATAAAACAAAGAACAACGGCAACACAAAAGGATTCCATGTATCCAAGGTTGACCTCAAACTCTGGTATGCAGCTGAGCTGAGGATGAGCTTGAACATCTGGTTTCTCTATTTCTATCACCAATATGCTGAGATAACAGTTTTGTGCAAGCAGGCAGGGTTTATGGGGTACTGTGGATAAAATCCTGGGAGTCAGGCATGTTAAACAACCTAACTACCACACCAGCCACTGTTTACTTATTTTTATTGTTGTTGCCTTTTCTCATGATTTATCTGATATCTGCTTCATAATTTTTTGTAAAGTGATCTTTGTAAGTAATCTGCAAAAACTCTGGGTTTGGTGTCCCAGGTTTCAGCACCAAAATGTTAGTAAATTGATGACAATACAAGGAGACAGTTCAGCCGTAGAGGGCAAGATATCCAGGACACCTCAGGCTACTCAGAACAAGAGCACTGCCCTGAAGGTGTCCTGGACACCTGTAGCTGTTTAGCACAGCCGTGGTGATGGCTGGGACTGCAAAGAAACAGCCCAACCTTGGAAAGGAAGGTTTTCTGACTTCTCTGGAGACTCAAGCCTGGAACTGCTTCAGCAACTTCCAGAAAGTCAGGATATACCTAGTGTTGATAGAAGATGATCTCCCTGCAGGACACAGCAATCCTGCTCCTCTCCTGGAGAGCCACAATCTCTGGATCAGTGTTACCAGCTCTTTCTCGCTCTGTCCACTGTGGGACGTCCCAGCAAGGTTCTTCTGCTCAGCTCCCCCTGCTCAGTCCACTATGGGACGTCCCAGCAAGGCTCTTCTGCTCAGCTCCCCCTGCTCAGTCCACTATGGGACAACCCAGCAAGGTTCTTCTGCTCAGCAGTCAATGAAGGTCTTCACCCAATACTCTTTTGAGAACAGGTTTATTTGGGAAGGAGAAGTCCAGGAGAGTAGCTGCCTCTACCAGGGTGGAGAGAACAGCTCACAACTGACTGGGCAGGGAAGTTTATATAGGATGTCCCAGGGGGCAGAGTCAACTGTGATTGGTTAGTTTATATTCTGACAAGGGATTGGCCAGTTTTGTGAGCAAGGGGCAGAGATGGCCCTGATATCAGGGCCAAACTGTGTTTCTTTCGCTGGCCTTTCTTGGCTTTTTGACACTACCTCTAAGGCTACCGCACTTTTCTTTCACTGACTGATTCCAGGGGCCAAGGGTGTTATTTTGGTACTAGTTTCAGAGTCAGGGCATATGTTCTGGGTTCTGGATTTGGGGATAAAGTGTTCATTTCCCTGGCTCAGATCCCAAACACAGGCTGTATTTCTTTCCCTGGTCCTGGGCCACAAGTCAGTTGGACAGGGGCAGAGATGGCTCTGATCTGAGCTAAAGTGCGTTTCTCTCACTGGCTTTATCTGAGCCATCCTTCCCTAATTCTGGGCTCCAGGGTCAGGGTGGGTTTCTCTAGCCAGCCCCTTGTAGATGTATCCTGCTTGTTAAATAAGAAACACAGAGCCAGTTGCAGAGTTAAAAACCACGAGGTCAGAGCCAAAGCGGAAAACCTTACCCTTCACTGCTTCTGCGGTTCTTCCTCTCCGCAAGAGACCTACTTCTGTGCGTCCTGTCTATTTAAAGACTTTCTGTTCTCCTCCCTCATTGGTTGTAACCCAGCCACATGACCTCCTCATCACTGCCTGTTTGTACAGACCTCCAGGTCTTCTATGGTTGGTATTGAAATTAAAGGCGTGTGTCTGCTATGCTGGCTATGTCCTTGAACACACAGAGATCCACCTAGCTCTGCCTCCCAAGTGCTGGGATTAAGGGCATGCCCCACTACTGCTCGGCTTCTGCTGTGGCTTGCTCTGACCTCAAGGCAACTTTATTGACATACAAATAAAATCACATTTCAATACAAGTAAAATATCACTATATTTCCCCTTTTCTATTTTAATAAAAAGAAAAAAAAAGGAAAAAGTTATAACTAATATAAGAAAAACTATATACAAAAGTACAATAACTATATATACCATATATACAAACAATAAATACCTAAACAATGTCTAGTCCATTTGTAATTGACAAATTCAGAGAAAATAATTCCATTATCTATCCTATTTTGGTAAGTTCAGAATGTACCTGATTCACTTTTTATCCTAACTTATATAACTAACGGAACTGTCTTATAACGTCTTTCAAATTTATACACTTACAGCTCTTAGAGAGTTTTTCTGAAATCCTTAACAAAGATAATTATAACTATAACTAACTGATCTCCAACTCCCTCAGAGACCCAAGAAGGAAATAATACTACCTAATAAAAAATAAAAACAAGAAGTGCATGCAAGCAGCTTCAAAAAAAAAAAAAAAAAATGTGAGTTGACAGAAACAGCCAGCTGCCTGGACAGTCACCTGAGGTTTCTCCACAGTGTTGGGGCATCATCTTCAGCCTACAGGCTTAGCGTATCTGACAGACTCTTTTGTGAACTAAGATGTATACAAGGTCAACAGTTTGACCTCACATTTGGTGAGAGCAGTGTACCAGAAACACCTGAATTCCATTAGTGTCATGTCATGATTCAGGATTTTAAATTCTGGAAATTATTGATGTCTTTTCAATTCAGCTGTCCATTTTTCTTGGCTGTGTATATGTGGCTTCATCTTGGCATCCTGTTCTTCTCCACATCTCTCTATTAAACGCCAGTCTACTATTGAGAGAGGTGAGCTTAGTTATTCCTCAAGAATAACTGTTTCATCTGCTGTTCCATTGCATATCAGAAGCCATTGGCCCACTCCCTGTTCAGCTGTCTTCGAAGAAAAGGGCATGGTACCTTTTACAGATTGCAAAGGTCACTCACTTCAGGGATGGTGCCATATTGTCCTGGCTTCAGAAGATGCCTTTTGTTAAAGCCACAACCACACTTGTTTTGGCAAGAATTGGTAGTCCTTGGTTTCATGTCCTGTCTGTCCTGTTTGTCAGCAGTTGATTCAAGGATACTTTGTTGTCCAGCGGCTGACTTTTGCAACAATGAAAGTTAGTTCCATATGCAGTTTCTTCAATGCCCATATTTTCTCTGAAGTAGATTGGTACTGCCAGGAGCCGTCATGTCTCATAGTCATAGCAAAAAAGAAAAATTCTTGTTATTAAAACATTTTAAATGCCATATTCTGTAGATCTCTGAAGGGTTTGAAGATGACCTGTCTATATAGAATATATCTGTTTGATCTTGAAAACACACCTAATATGACTACAAGTTCAATTGTAATGTCTAACCACTAATTTTCATTTCTATAGCCCCTTTTCCCTACAATCTTTCTATGCTTTTCTGCTCATACAGATATTTAGCAGAGCACACCTGCATGGGCAGTACATCCACTATTTTAATTTGCTTTGTTGTGATACATATATACATATACATGTTGTATTTATGAATGGAGACCATGTGATTTTTTTTGATATGATATGTAAAACATTGAATAGAGTTATGGCTTCACACATTTGCCATTTCTTGTATTTAAAAAAAGAGAGAGAAATCTTATTTTCTAATGGATTGAAATGTGCACTCTATATTACTGTCATCTGTAATCACTATACTCTAGCATGGAATTTTTTGCCTGTCTTAAGTGCCAATATTGAGGAACCTCTCCACAGTTTTTTTGCACCCTACTCTTCTTAGCCTCTGATAACCTCTGTTCAGCTCTCAACTCAAGGTGCCAAATATGAAAGGTGCCGTGGAATCTATTTCTTTGTGTGTCTGTCTTCTATAACTCAATATAATGACCTGCAGTTATGAGAATTTTCTCAACACAAGTAGAATCAGCTCATTCATCCCTTCATTCCAACACGACAGGAAATTGTGGACCTCCAAAGATGAACAGTTTTCAGGGCTTTTCCAATAAACAATAATAAAAATGACTGTGGTTTTCCTTCCTGTTCTTGCTGTATTTGATTTGTTTTTATTGTGTATAGAGTGAAATCCAGGAGTAAGATGAAAGATATAAACCTGAAGGGAAGATAATAAGGAATAATATTTTTCTTAATATTACAAACAAAAAGAGCTGGGATGTAGAAAATACTCAGTTTGGTGTCTAATGAGTTCTTTGGAAGCATTTCTTGTCAAATTCACATCTATGACAGGAAAGTTGGGAGTGATTATAATAATATTTGCACTATTGCTCCAATCCAATTAATTTCATGCTAAAATAATTTCTTGGAAATATCACATTACTTTCTATCCAAGGAGTAAAGCATAGTGGGAATAATTTTGAGATTAACATAAATGAATCCTCTTTAATTCCCAAGAATATAAATATAAAAATGATTAATGTTGCAGAGAGTAAACAGTTTTGGTCCAATGTGAGAAAGATTATAATCTGTGATTTGAAGCGTACATAATTAAATTGAATAATAAATACTGATATTAATGTAGATGACACTATATTTAGCATGGGTTGTTAGTGGAAGACAGTATGAATGCATGAAGGTAGACCTGTTGTCTACATTCTAAGAAGAGATCGATTTAGGAGGATGAAATGTGTTTTATTGCTAAAGCCATAGTTAGGGTCAGAGTGTGGCAGGACAATTATGTTTGTGATATTGCAGATTTCAGAACTGAGGAGAGTCCCTGCTGTTCAAGGTGCAAAGCTATCCTGATGCAGGTTCTTCCTGTATATTTTATCAAAAACATCTTTGTCAGCTGGTCTCAGTTGGGTTCCAGGCTTGCGAATTGGTATTGTCATCTCTTTCCTGCCCACTTTACACTATACCACAGGAAAGGACAATAGGAAAGGCTAGTGCTTGTTCAGAGAAATTCACCAAGAGCAAGGGTATAGTTTATATTAGAATTTTTAGAACCCGAGGCACCATTCTCAAAATAGCAAATACTCAATCTTGAAAATAGTTGAATCCTTTTGTAGAATTTTGTACAATGCTTTTTTTTTTTTTATAATTTCAAGTTAGATAGAGGCATATATTTTCAAATTCATTGAAATTTTAAAATCACTAGCCTAGTCATTCATGCGTCCACATAAATTAAGGTGACTTATGTTTAATGGGTACATGCACATGTGTGTGTGTGTGTGTGTGTGTGTGTGTGTGTGTGTGTGTAGATTTCTAGTGAGAATATTTTGTGGATTTTAGATAAAATATTGTAGGAGATTACAGATTTAATATGACAGAACAATGTACTAAGAATTATTCTTGGTGAAAATTTTATTTAGTTATCAGATTGTCATTATGCTAAGAAATAATAAATAATTATGCTATGACATTTATTCATAGTAATTAAGCTAGTACTGGCAGGATAATAGACATATTTAAAAAAATCTTCCATGGTAATTTTCATAATTAAACCTTTAAGTGAACCCTAAAACCTTTACATCTAAAATGTAATAGTCTTTACACCTAATTTTTAAAAAATCAAATAGCACTACATGATTTGCTATTTGAAACTCACATCACACATGTTGTGGGGTTTTCTTTTTCCTTCAGAAAGATTTATTACTGGTAGAACTTTCAAACATAAGGTGGCTCTATTTATTTCCTCTTCCTCACATTATTGATTAGCCTCCCAAGATGGGCTTGGAGTCTCCACATTATTTTGTGCCTGGTAATCTTGATTTGGAGATTGGTACACTGAGTTTCTGGGCCTTTCCAATTACATATCACAAAGTAAAGCCTCGAGAGATTTCAATCGAATATTATTTTTCCATTATCACTCCACTTACATCTTGGGGTTTAGGTGTAATAATCCTTTAGCCACTCGAGGTTTCATAGGGAGCCGTTCACCCACATTGACAAAGCAGCATGCAACAAGCAGAAAATAAAATATTATTGCAGTAATATATAAAGTATACTTTTTTTCTTTGCCCCAGTACAAAATGATGTAGGTCGCATTTACTGTCCTTTAAGTTAGGAACATATTACTCTGCCATGAGTACCTTCTTTAGGATGACTGGACCTGAAGTACATATACTTTCTTTCTATGGATGCCAGAAATTAGCGGAGATCATCTTATGAAAGTAAACCATTATAAATCTATAATAATTTTCACATTTTCAATGTATTTTTCATTCTGATATACTATTGTCATTGACCCAGTCATCATGCACTTATATAATGAATATATTTCACACTAGTCAAAATACGTCTCCTTAAAGGAGTCACCTTACTAATCCAATTTTCACCTGTTTAATGATTATATTAACCTGATTTTATCTTTATCTCTTCTTCTGGCCTCAGTTATCACTGGTTTTCCCTTCATCAAATAACACCAGTTTAAAATGTGAAAGCTTGTTGTACAGTGCCATTCTTTACCATCACAGTCAATGGAGAATAACCCTTTAGTTACACATGTGTGATTTGTATAATTTACTTAAAAAATAAAAATGAATCCAGTCACTATCTTTGGCAGCATAGTAATCTTAAATATCATGGTGTTTTACTACTATGTGAATTTTTTTTGAAAATGTGTAAGCTGTGACTTGATCTGGTAATCGTCTCATTCTTAAGAAAGTCATTCCCATCATTATGGATTGTCTCACTTATAAAATACAATGAAATCTGCTTCCTTTTCCTTCAAGATTCTACCTGAAACACATTTAAATATCTTTTCTCAGAGAATAAAATGTTCAGGAGGTGCTAAAGTGTTTTGTAGACAAGAGTGTAAGTAACGGAACTCACAGGGCTTATAGATTCATCCTGATTAATAGCACAGGAAACTATAAAGCAATGTAAATTAGCAGGCAAAATTCACAACATTAGAATAGTACAAACACATAAAATACTTTGCATGGAAAATTGTTTTGAAACATCCAGTAAAGAACTTTTTCTTCAAGGACACACAATTTTGAGAAATTACCTAAAAGTGCTATGCAATTTAACTAAAGTGAAAGAAAAATGCAGGATATTTGAATTTTAAATAGCAGGGTTTGAAGCTATGAAACTTATGACTGAAATAGCAAAGTTTATTCTTCTACTCACTTTCAACATTCTTTGATTTTTATTAGTTAACTTCTCAAAACCTGAAATGGTCATTTTTGCCAATTCTTTGGGGAAAATACTAGGGGAAAAAAACCACATCACTTTTTGATATAACATAGATCATATCTATGGACTGAAATAGCTATTGTGCTTTTAACCATTGTATTTTTCAGGTTTGGGGGACCAGATAGGACAAGTCAACAGAAGAATCAAGTTATCATTAATTCTCTATCCTAGAAAATGAACATCACCTTCCTTTTCTCTTGGAATATTTATATTCTCCTTTCACAGGCAAATACTACAGACTGCATTTAGGACAGAGTCAGGAAGATACAACTCTTATTCAACATGCACTTTACATTTCTTTCATATGTGTTGGAAAATTAGAGTGTTACATTACCTGATTTATTAATTCCTTTCTTTTAAGTTTTCCTCCCAAGATATGAAATTATACCAAATAAAAGATTGCATTTGCATTTGGTAACTGAAAAATAGCACCAACCTGCCACTATCAGGGATAATAAATGGATTAAAAATTTATACAAAGGAAGTAACTGTGAGGGTGGATGAAGCAGAATACTACAGTGAAGTGAGCAAACCAGTTCCAGATGTAATGTGGTATGAGGTGCTCCAGAAAACACTGCAGGGTAACTATGCCTGTGAGATGGGTAGAGTCTAAGAACATGACATTTTGTATTTCTATATTGGCTACCAAAATTTATAAGGTGAAATTTAGGGGTATGTAAAAAACTTAGGCTCCATGTAGTAGATGACTTCAGGATTGTAAGCAAATCTGAGGTTAATTTGTATAAGTTATTAATAACAAAACAAATAGCAAGAGGGATGACATGGACACACAATCTGGGTAGCAGTCCTGCCAGGAGATGTGGATGAGGCATCCATATCCTACACAAGTTCATCACCTGTTTGGATCCTCTTAATAAGCATTCATCTCTTTCTGCTATTTCTTCAGTTTTAAAATTGATTAATCACTAGAGTTGCTCCTCATATGTTTGCGTACACACACACACACACACACACACACACACACACACACACACATATATATATATCTTCATTTGAACAGCACTATAGAACACATCTTTGGTTAGCACCTCTATTATAAGTGATAGGAAATCTATTAGTCTCAATGATTCACTATGGGATAAATGAAAATTACATCTGTAAGAGTTTGAGCTTTTGTGCTGTTTGCCTTTATGAGGACAGATTAATAAAACTGCTGATTCACAGTTAACTGATACTTGATGATCCTGTGATACAATTGTGACTCTCACATCACTTAATCATAATTCTTTTTCCAGCCCATTTTGACCTAGGAATCCTAGGTTCTTCTGCTAATCAGATCAGATACCATAGTAATGTAACTTTCTTTGTTTACTAATCTATTACCCTGAGAGTCTCCAAAAACTGATGGTATTTAAATGTTTAAGTTTAATTTGACTGTAACTTTATCCATGAGTAACAGAAGCACCACAGTCAGAGTCAGGATCTCTAAACCTAAAATTCAAAACTTACAACAACAGAAACACAGTCACCCAACTGTGTTTGGAGGATGGTAAGTAGGTCACTCCTTTTCATTTTTTTTCTTTTACTTTTGAGAGTAAAGTATAACTACATCATTTCTCCTTTCCCTTTCTTTTCCTCAAACCCTTCCATATGCCCTTTTCTTGCTGTTTCTCAAATTCTTGGTCTCTTTTTATTCAGTAATTGATCTTGCATGTATGATATATATATACATACACACACATACATATATATGGTGTGTATATATATATATATATATATATATACATACATACATACATATATATGTATACACACATACACTCACATGTATGTGTGTGTGTATTCTAAAGTATATCCTGCTCACTATGTATAAAATGGACTGGTATGTCTGTTCTCAGGGCTGACCACTTGGTCTTAGATAGCCAATGGTGTGCTCTTCCCTGGGGTGGACTGTTTCTCCCATTCTCAGTCCCTGAGATTCCTAGGCTTTTTCATGTATACTCAAGGCCTTGTGAGCTTTCTCCTGTCAGCTTTGTCATGTATATTGGTGTCATTCTTGTTCACCTCATGTCTGTGCATTCATGTTGTGGACTGAACTGGATTCTTGCACTCTCAGCCATTGTTAGACTTGCAGGACTAGCTGGTGACAGCCTGTAAACCACTGTAACAAACCGTCTTTATATCTACTTGTATATATCTATGTAGATATTTTAGACTTGAGCCATTGTGTGGTCTTCCCTGTCAACTTTGCATGCCTCTGTTTGTTGTTCTTGTTTAGCTCATGTTTGCACAATCTTGCTTATAAGGACTCATCAATAATGTATCCATTGTTTCATATTTTTAACATTCCATGTTTTATAATATACATATACTATACAAACAGAGAGAGAATAATTTGTTCTATTATTTCTGTCTCACCAGAGCAGTTGTTCAGTGGTTCTTAGCCTGAAGGATGTAGCAGGAATCTTAACAGGTCTTATTAATAAGAATAAATCTGAGGCCAGTTATTGGGGTGAATGCTGGAAGATCAGAGACACAGAACAAGCTACAGCTTCCTCACCTTGCCAGTTCCTCAGGTGATCCTGTTTCCTCAGACTGCAAGCTTCTGTGTCCTCATCCAAATGGGTCTCAGCTGAACTGCTGCTTTTAAGCCTGAATGCTTAACCAGCCAAATGCAGCTAGTTTCTGGGCTTCACGCCTTATATAATCTTTCTCTTTCTGTTGTCACTCCCTGGGATTAAAGGCTCCTTTCTGGGATTAAAGGCTTGTGTCACTATGCCTAGCTGTTTCCAATGTAGCCTTGAACTCACAGAGATCTGCTTGATTCTGCCTCCCAAATGATGGGATTAAAGCTGTGCTACCACTGCCTATCCTCGTGTTTAATACTGTGGCCGTCCTGCTCTCTGACCCCAGATAAGTTTATTTGGGGAAACACACAATATCTCAGGCAACACAATACCACTACATTTCCCCTGTTTTTGTCTAAAATTTAAAAAAAAAACTTACAACTAATACAAGAAAAATCATATCCAATAAGTATATAAAATATACACAGTCAAAATTACATTAATGATGTCTCGTCCATTAACATTTGACAGATTCAGGTGAAAAACTCCATTATATATAACAATGTCCAGTCCAGTAACATTTGATAAACTCAGACAAAAAAATTTTCATTACTTATCCTATTTAAAACAAGTAGTTCCTTTTTAAAAGTAGACTCAATAATTGACCTTTTTATCTGAACAAATCCATATTCTCTTTTTTCTTTTCATACTAGATTCAATAATCTACCTTTTGTCATTTTTATATCTTTCTCTTTTTCTTTATAGTGTAGATTCAATGATCTACCCATTTATCCTATCATTTCTTTATCTTTTTATCTTTATCATGACCCTTTGGGAGTTGAAAGACCCTTTCACAGGGGTCACCAAAGATCATCAGAAAAGACAGATATTATCATAACACATCATGATTCATAAACACATTATGACAGAAACACTTTACACCTCATAACCTTAACAAAAATACAGTTATAAAGTAGCAATGAAAATAATTTTATGATTTGGGGTCACCACAACATGAGGAACTTTATTAAAGGGCCCTAGCATTAGGAAGGTTGAGAATCACTGCTCTAGAGAACACTGACTATACAATGTATAATATCTTTGTATACCATACCCATGTTATCTTTGTTGGGAACATAGAACCATACAGTAGATTCTGATTAAAGGTGTACACAAAACCCTGAACCTTAAACAAAACAAAATGGGACTGACCTAGGCCTTCTGCATCTAGGTAACATTTCTGTAGCTTGGTCTTTTGTGGGGCCACTAGCAGTGGGACCAGGACTGATCACTGATGCATGAGATGGATCTTTGGAACCTATTCCCTATGGTGGGACGCCTTGTTCAGCCTTGATGCAGTGAGGAGGAGCTAGGTCCTGCCTCAACTTGTTATGCCATACTTTGTGCATTCCCAAGAGAGTGTTTATCCCATCTGAATGGAGAGCTGGGAGTGGATGGGAGTAGAAGGAAGGTGTGGGGAGTAACAGGAGGAGAGGAGGGATGGAAAACCATGGTTGGTATGTAAAATAAAATAAAGAAAGAAAAGAATACTCTTAACTTACTAATGCTATATCTATATTGGCACTACATTTACATCAGAGGAAATAGCTTTAACATTCTATTGGACCAGGTGCTGATGGATACAATTATGTTGTAGGACCAGAGATTATAATGTTTGTATGCTCATCTTATCTAAAGTATATACTTTGAGATATCATTGAATATTTTATGTCTGTAAATTAGACATAACACCCCTTCAGTGATGTTACAGAGAATACCAAAGGAAGAAATTAATACACACTGAAAATATATTTCAATCTTATGTACATAAACCATCTCAGTTGATATATCCCAATGTAATCCTGTTTTACCACAAAAGCTTGCTGAATATTCATAAAGGGTGATTTCAGTAAAGATATAATACTTTTTATTTGTGTTGTTCTGCCTTAGAAATGATGTCTTACTAAGTTATCCAGGGTGGTTAAAAACTCCCAAGTTCAAACAGTCCTACTGTCTCAGTTTCTACAACAGCCTGGACTTCAATCACATGCACTGTCTTGAGTCTCAGTGTTGATTTCTGCTCCTGACAGCTTGGGTATGTACGAAGGCGAGAGTATACCACAATCTTATTATTCTGTAAAGTGTGTGAACTTTGCTTTGAAAAACTAAACATTGCAGAAACAGCATAGCAAAGGTCAGAACTTGAGCACCAAGGGTTTGGTAAATATGTCTTGTTGTCTAAGTGTGCACATTTTACAAACTTAGATACATTATCTAAGAAATCTGCCTGTGTGGAGCCCCGAAACCACACCACATTGGCAAGTTCTACATCTAAAATTGCTTTTGTGTTGTCAGGGATATGAGTGAAGTCATTCTAAACTTATCACACTGGCCTGTCCCCCAGCTTTGAACCTGGGTTTAAAATAAGTAATCGTTATTATTGCACATAAAAAAGACAGGAAAATATACAAGGGCAAACTGTTGACAGGGTTACTGAAATTCTCTGTCTCTGGGTCTTTTTTCCCCCATCAATATCTAATAATTAAATAAAGATCCTTAGCAGTCCATAGATCTCCCTTATCAATGTTGGTAATCATGAGTAACTGAATTCCATGGTCTTCATTTATTCTCGGTTTGTTCACATTTCTACAAGACCTATTGTGGCTGCTCACTCCTGTTTCAGGAAACATTTTATTTTGTTCCCAGAACAATACAGACTAGCTTGTGTTGGATGTTTCTTTGTCTTGTCTTGTGCCTGCCTCTATTTTCTGTTCCATAGACATCGCTTGTAACCTGAACTTTCTCAGAGCAAGTCTCTAAGTGATGGAAAGGGGAAGGCTCAAGATGTTTTCTCACTAGTGTCCCAGCATTTCCTCCTTAAATTCAGTTAATATTTTCTAACATTCTGACTAGCATTTCCATTTTAACACAACCGCAAGCTTACCAAACTTATAAATACAATGTAATCTATTTTCTCCATCTTCATATAATTTCTATGACTGAAATGTGAAACATTTTCTCATGTCCCATTTCTAATTCGTGTTGCTATTCACTGATAATTTAATATGCACAATAAATTCCACTACCTTTTTCCCACTTCTAGCATGTTAATCAATCTATAACAAAGCACTATTATTCATTATTTGGATAGTCCAGAAATCTAAAGTAACCCCACAGCTTTCACTTTTAAACTATTATTCATACAATAACTAGACAACCTTTTTTGAAAATGGGATCTCGTTGCTCTACTAATGTTACAGTGTTGGTATGAAATGTCCATAAAATAGTTAAATATTTGATCTACAACTGGTTAGTCCAACAATAAAAAGTAATTGGATTGTAGAACCCCAACAGACTCAAATACTTACATAGTTTATGGAATATCATTATGGTATATAATTTGGGGAGAGGACCTGTTTCAACAAGGAAATGTACTAAAAAGATATACCTTGTTCCCAGCTTTTGTCCCCTACTAATTTTCTCCATCACATTTTCTCCCATGTAATTTTATGGCAGGTTGAAAGCAATGTAGCCAGCTGACCATGAACCCAAATCCTTTAAGCCACAAACCTGTATGTATAAAAATTTTCTCCTCTAAAAATGTGTTTACTTAGATGTTTCTCCCAGCAATGAAAACTTAATGAAACATCTCAGCAAAATATCTTCCCATTTCTTTTAGTATAAAATTTGATTTCCTTACCATAGTTAATGGAGGCACAGTTGGTCCTTGTGTCCTTCACCGTCTCAACTACCTCTTTCTTTGTTCACTCTTCTCTGCCAGTATAAAAACTACAAGAATATTTTCAGCGTAAGGACTGTAATATGCTAATTTCCTCACTATAACCTTTTCCAAGAAACATTCCACAATGACCTTTTCTCTATTTATCATGTCTGCTGAAAGCTAATCTCCAAAGAGAATATTTCCATGTTCATTTCACTCCAAGGGACCTTATTTCAACATCTTTCATTAAAAGTGTCTCATATACTACTATAACACTGAGCAATTTTTCAAATTTGATTCTATGACATGTGCCTTTTTAACATGTATTAGTTATATATAATTATGTTTTGTCTTATCCTTATTATGTATACAAACTGTCTACTATATGTCATCCTCTTTTTACTCTGTTGAGTTATCTCAGCTTAAAATACTGCTTGAATAAAGTCTTATTCAGAGTACCTGGAATAAACACCTAACTGAATGAAGCAATAAAAATTTCAGTAATAAGTGTGATAGCCCAACCCCATCAGCCATTGCTCCCAGGCTGCACATCTGTGGTGTTGAGTAAGGAAGGAATGAATGACCAGGAGACTGCATTGGAAGATAGCTTGTTTATTGGTGAAATTATTAAGGCCACTCCACGTAGTTAAAAGGGAGGCTTATTTTGTGGGGTAACTTACAAATGAAGGGGTAGGTTGCAGGGTCTGGCAAAGGTATAGGGTAGTCCAGCGGTGTTCTCTGGAGAACTCTGCTCGGTCCACCTCCAGCGTCCGGAGTCCCGGAACCAAGAGAGCGACCTCCTCTTGATCCTCGGTCTTCCACTCACTCCTCTGCCCCGCCTTGTGGGCGTGATCATTACTGAAGCCTCAATGGGGGTTGGAACTTCCAGGCCAATGCTGGGATGGCTATCCACTACACTTGTTTATTGAATTGGAGGGACCACCTTATATAGCAGCACTCAGGGAAGAGGGACGACATGTTGTCAAGGGAGGAAGTGCTGGACTAGGGGCAGGGACTCTCCAAGGTATCAGTCAGATTAACAAATCTCTGGTCACATGATTTCTGAGAAACCAGATCTCTGGGACATGGGGATGGGGAACAGAAGTTTTAGTGACTATCATGATACAAAGTTTTTGTCGCCCTGAAGATCAGCAGGCCCAAGCCTGATTTAGGTAGAGAGTGGCCCCACTCCTGCCTTTCTCTCTGAGAGAAGTTGCTCTCTCTACTGCCCCTCATTTGGCTTGGGAGCCCATAATTAACGACTGTTAATGATATATGTTAAGCCACTTCTTAGTTTGAGATGGAAGGGAAAGAAAAAACTGGTTTTTTGTTTGTTTGTTTGTTTGTTTTGTTTTGTTTTCTGGGTTTTTGTTGTTGTCGTTTTGTTTGTTTCTTTTTATTTTCTTTTTAACTAACATAAAGAAAAAATTAAATAAGCAAGAAGATAAAAAAAGTGATTGGCAAAGCTCAAACAAGTGATTTCCAGCAAACCTGTAATTCAAGTTTGTGCCCAGAAGTGAACTTCATGAATGTTAACAGTTTTTTCTGTTACTCTCTGCCTTATCTAAGGTTCTATGTATATTTGGGGAGTATTTCACTTTGCTAAAGGCATAATTCCATATCTCTTTTGCATTTAATCTTCTCTAAAATAGTAATGAACCATTTTGTGCTGACTAGTTTCTTTTTGGTATTTTGTTTGTTTTTGTTTTTGTTTTGTTTTGTTTTTGTTTTTTTGTTGTTTTGTTTTGTTTATGTTTTTCGACATAGGGTTTCTCTGTATGACTGTCCTGGCTGTTGTGGAATGCGCCTTGTAGATCAGGCTAGCCTCGAAATCACTGAGATTCGCTTGCCTCTGACTCCCAAGTGGGATTGAAGGCATGCATGCGACACCATCGCCCTGCATGTGCTGGCTAGTTTTATGTCAAATGACAAGCTAGAATTACTGAAAGGAGGGACGATCAATTGAGTAAATGCCTACTCCAGATCAGGAGTAAGGCGTTTTATAATTCATGATCCACGGGGGAGGGTCCAGTTTATTGTGAGTGATGCCTTCCCTGGGCTGATGGTCCTGCATTCTATAAGAAAGCACTCCAAGTAAACCATAAGGAGCAAACCAGTAAAGCAGCACCTCTCCATGGCCTCTGCATCAGCTCCTGCCTCCAGGTTCCTGCCCTGTTTGAGTTCCTATCCTGACTTCTGTCAATGATGGACTTTAATGTGGAAGTGTAAGCCAAACACACATTTTCTCCCCACTTGTTTTTGGTGGTAGTGTTACATCGCAGCAATAGAAACTCTAACAAGGACCCAAATTCTGCTTGATATAGACCCATGATAGAGGGCATCATGGCTATTCATAGTTAGCGAGAACACTGGACTCTCATCATGACATCTTTGTCAGAATACTTTTGCTAGAATATTGCAAATGCATTTATTAAAAGTAATTTAGCAAATATCTCTGTAGTATTTACTCCTTGCTAAGACAACTGTGCATAGAATATGTATCAGATTTCACACCACTATATAAATATAGTCTGATCTCCAGAATTGACAAAAAAAAAATAATTCAAACTTGACAATTTAGATAATTAGTATATTCAGCATAAAGTCTCATATATATATATATATATTATATTATATATATATTTCTTTTGGAAAAGCTTTTATATATATTCTTTTGGGAAAAAGTTTGAGGTCTAGCATTAGTAATAATGTGGAAAGTTATGAAGACTAACCATTCTTCAAAGACATCAGAACGAATAACCTTTATTGTAGTGATATTTATGTGTGCACCCCAATAAAGTTTATCTGAAGATCAGAGGAAAAAGCAAGCCTCTATATTAAATATAGAAGTCAGGTAATGGTAGCACATGCCTTTAATACTAACATTTAGGAAGCAGAGATTCTTCCAGCTGTCTGTGAGTTCAATGCCACACTGGGAACAGAGCCAGGCATGGTGGCACACACCTTTAATCCCAGCACTAACCATGGAGGTCTGGAGGTCTGTACAGACAGAAAGGAAGTGATGTAGCTGGTCAGGGACAGGAAGACATATAGGTGTGGGCATACAGGAAATAGGTCTCTTTTTGGCTGAGAATTTCTAGCAGTAAGGACTTGGCTGGTTTCTTTCTGCTTCCCTGATCTCTCAGTTTTTACCCCACTATCTGGCTCCAGGTTTTTTTTTTAATAAGACCATGTACCATTTCATGTTACACTTTATAAATAAGACAATTCACAGTCAATGTCTTATGATTAAGTTACTAGGCATCAATTAATACTTCATTTCTAAACTGTGGTTGACACTTTTAATTGAAGCACATATATTTATTTTCTAAAACAAAAGAATGAAAAATACTTTAAAATTAGAGCAGACATAATTTTGACAGTTGAAAAGTGTCAGTAATAATTGAATCAGGAAAACAAAGCAGCAAAAATAAGCCAAGCAAAATTGCTAGCTGTAATGTAATTCAGTGCTTTTACTTTTTTTTTTCATGATAAAATACAGAAGTACAGAGAAACAAATATAAAATATAAGGGAAATGTTTTCTGACTTGAAGAGACATATAAGCCTAACCATTGATGAAATATACAAGTTTTCACAGATAGCACAAATAAAAGTTAAAATGTATCAGTCACACAATACATATTGTGATTCACATAGTTTTATCCTTCTATTAATTTGTGGGTTTGTAAACCTAACTATATTGAATTTAAGAAGTCTTATTAAAATTTACATTTTTGTAATTTTTAATTCATAACAATGATACTTATAGTCTAATATAACCATATATGTGTGCATGTGTACATGTACACATGTGTATACTGCTTAGGACTTAGGTCCTCCAAATTTATTTGTCTATGTTATATAATTAGCTGAGCTGAAAATCATCAGTTAGACAATTAAAATTTCATTACTCTGGAGAAGTCTAAAATACAAACAAGTCATAGTAGCAGTATGCTATTGAACTTGTACAATACAGGCAACAGATTGGGAAACAGTGGCCTGTGAAGCACATAGGCACAAGCTGGGAGCTCTGACTTACCTTGGAGCAGAGTTATATATTGGAATCTGACTTCAAAGACCAAGTTGTCTTACAGTTGCTTTTAAGGAAATCTGGATGCTGCATCATGGCTTTCATAGAAGTCAAGGTTCTGATCCTGCCTCTTTGTGTAATGCTATGCATGTTTTCTGAGAAATCACTGAGGAAAAGAGACTGTCCAGTTTGACACTAAAGCCAATCTAGGAGATTTTAGCTTTTTACTCTTTCTTTTTTTTTCCTTTTTAAATTACTCTTTACATACATCTAAGATATTTCATGACTTACTTTTTTTAAAAAAATAGCATCTATTACAAATAATATAACTGCCTTTAGAATAAGACACATCTATGTTTAATATATTATATGTAATACACACACACATACACACACACACACACACACACACATATGCAACATGTAGAAGAAAACCATAACTACTATTTAATAAATGTTTAGGAAATTTGCTGTAGATAAAATTTTATGTAGAGGTGCCAGGAACACCCAGCAAGTGTGCTTGCCTGATTTGTATAAGACCCCGTGTTCCTTCCCAGCAACAGAAAAATAAAATAAACCGTTGAGAAAAAATACCTCTGCAAGGAGTAACGCCAGCAGTTTCTGACCACTTGTGCCACTCTGTGCCATGCAGGAGAGAAATTTTCACCAAAAGAGAGTGAGCTGAACACATGAGTTTTACTGGCTTTGGGTACCACAATGGGCTGATCAAGACTTGTGACTGGATTTGAAAGCAGAGGAAGAAGGGTAAATTTCCCAACCTGGCAAATGAATGCGTTCTAGCATTAGTGGAACTGCCCTTCTCTCTCTTGCAGCAGAATCGGCCAGCACTGATAGCTACAGAGAGAAAATGAGATCCAGATTGGCAGAGACCAAAAGGTGAAGCTTCAGAGGCAGCTAAGGGTCACAGGGGCAAAGGCAGTTGCAATAAAGAGTTCCAGGTGGCTGAATAAAAGCAATCCCAGAAGGTCACAGAAAAATTCTAAGTGACTCTCAAGAAAAATAGGCCTGGCATTGCTGGTATTCCCAGGGACATGGTGAGCAGTTATGGGACTTGAATATCAACTAACCCTCTCTAAGGCCAGGAGCCAAGGCTTATTTCCTCTACCAGTAAAATTGTTAGTCATCTTGGTCTTAGCGTTTCACTGAAGAGAAAGCTCTATCCAGGGATTTAACTACTCCACTCGGGACTCGATAAAATTCAGATACAATCAATAAGACTATTTGCAACTCTAGGCAGAATATAGAACTCATGCATAGCTTTTTTGTGTAAGACAAGTTTGATTTTTCTCATCTAGAAAAATACAGTTGCTAAATCCTGGAAAACTGAGTAGGGGTAGTTCTTAAAACATTACCTTCTGTCTTGAAATATTTTTTGTTTCTTTGTTGTTTGTTTTTAAGTAGACTTGAGGCAGTAACAGAGTCTTATAAAGGTTTTGGCAAACTTTCAGAGGACAATTAAAATGCGGAAGTCTAAGAGTCCTTTTATTTTTAATTTTATATTTAATAGTGGAAACCAGAAAAAGATTTATTCAATGGGAGCCATTGGGAAGAGGGGCAGAGAGGACCAATGATCCTCCAAATCCATTCGTCTCAAAGGGCCTGAAGTAAGATTAAAGTCTAAATAGAAATCCAACCATATGTACACATAAGATATTCCAGTCAAGGTGTGGTCCTTCCTACCATACACACATTATTGTCTGAGCTGCAGTCTCCTTCAGCACTATGGTCTGTATGAAGCCTAGTTGCTTTTCTGAGAGACAACAAGCCCTCTTTGGGTAGGGCTTTTCCATTCTTCCAGCAGGAGATTGCTGGGAAAATTCTCTTTTGGGAAGGCACATTGTTGTAATCATTTTACAGTCAAATTAAGATACACAAGCGCTGTTTTAAATCATCTTCATTTCTGACAGGCCACTGTCTTTTTAACACTTAAATCTTATGGTGGGCTGAAATAAAAATAATATGTTTATGTCTGAAATAAAAATAATAAGCAGAATGCAAGCAGGGACCAAGGTTAGAATGCATTAATAAGAGTAGCAATGCATAAGATCCATTTTCATAACCTCTTGAGATTTAGTTACTTGTCTTGGCTTAATAAAGGATCTCCACATGAAGAATAAACTGGCTGCAAACTTATACTCCCCATTCAGCTTTCCAAGCTGGGATTGAAAGTAAGCAATACCATGCCTAGTGTGACTTTATTCCAGTTTTGATAACTTTCCAACTTGTCTCTGAACAATATTCCCAGTGTTAGATATTGTCACTTGGTCATTTATTCTCCATTATCTGACAATACCAATGAGAGAGCCATCTGGGTTTGTATGACTTGATACACTTTGAGGGACCAATAACTAATACATGGTGGCATTAACTACTTGGGCTTGATTTTAAGCAATTATGATATAAAATATATAGTTCTCAGGATAGGCATTCCTGAAATTTGAGTAATGGTGCACAGACGTACACATATGTGGTACCTATTAATTTATAGAAGTTTACATAGTTAAATAAGCATATAAGCTTACAAAAGAGCAAGAAACAATAAGACTTATTACCCAGAAATACGTATAGAAGCTATTTCTAAAGCAAACTATCAAATTTTTGGTTTAGCATAATCCAGTCTATAATATTAACAATAAATTTTTAAATTGCTTATAAATTTAGAAACAGTACAGCTTTTATAGAAGTATATCTCAAACATATCTTATGTCCTAGCAAATTACTTATTGTTAGAGTGTGTGTGTGTGTGTGTGTGTGTGTGTGTTCATAAATTGGTAATTTCTATGTCTTTTTAAGGCCAGAAGATACTAAAAGGTCAGCATTATACTACACATATAATGAACCTTTCTACAGAGGGTTGGAAACTCCCAAAGATCCTCATTACCCATTATATGCAGATGTTCATTGACTGTTGGAGTGAGCAGCTAGAGAGAATAAAGAAAAAAATTCTTAAAGTCCATTGTTTTATAAACAGGATTGCATTGTTAGAATCTGTCATTATTCTAATTGTGTGCAGGAGCTTTGCAAATATATATATATTCCTGGGCTCTAAGTGTGTGCCTAATGCTCAAAGAGACCAAAAAGGGGTGTCACATCCTGTAACTGGAGTAACAGAGCGCTGTGAGCTGTCACGTGGGTTCTGGGAATGGAAACCAGGTCCTGTGAAAGAATAGCAAGTGCTCTTCTGTTACATGTCTTCAGCCTCTATAGAAGAGCACATTTAATTATGGCTGTGAGGAGGGGATGACTTGCCTTGTTTACCCTGCTATAGTCCCTAATCTTCATGAGCTCTCCATCATTCTCATGCAGGATGTTGTCACTGTGCTTTCTTGTATTCTTTTAATCCTCAGTGGGGTTGGCACAAACAAACTATTCAGCCAGCCCCATGGCCAAGAAGAAATGGGGAACTGTACCCATGGATGAGGTTGGCTCTGGCTGGGTGTAGCTTCTGTTATTGTCTCTCCTGCAATCACACCTGGCTGCTGAAAAGATTACATGTGTAATAGCACTTGTTGTTTATATAATTTTAAGTCTGTAGATTTTGTACAGTGTAAGTTGTTAGATTCCCACTTCTATATGTTTCTAGATATAAACACATGAAGCGTTTATTCTACTACAAACAATTTAAAATAGTTGATTGTAAAATGGCCATTTAAAGGACTTCAACATGAGCAAATCCTTATTTAAATTTTATGTTTAAGACCATTTCCTAAGTAGTCAAAAGCCTGAGACACAAACAGCAAAATTATAAAGCATCTTTTAACAGAACATGAATCTTTGCTTTAAGTTCACCACAACAAGCACAGCAAACTCTTGATGAACATTTTGATGCTTCAGACACAGAAATTGGGATCTATTTTGACACTGATGTTTTTATATTAGTGATACAGATACAGGAGAAATAGAGGTCCCTCTTAGTGTCCTTATGCTTGTTAATGAAAGAATTTAAGAATAGACTTAAATGCATGGTCAAGGACAAATTTAGCAAGCCAACAGCCAACATCAAATTAAATGGAGAGAAACTCAAAGCAATTTCACTAAAATCAGGAACAAGGCAAGGCTGTCCCCTCTCCTCATACTTATTCAATATAGTACATGAAGTTCTAGCCAGAGCTATAAGACAACATAAGGAGATTAAGGGGATACAAATTGGAAAGGACGAAGTCAAGCTTTCCCTATTTGCAGATGACTTGATAGTATACAGGAGTGACCCCAAAAATTCAACCAAGGAACTGATACAGCTAATAAAAACCTTCAGCAAAATACAAGATACAAGATCAACTAAAAAAAAACAGTAGCCCTCCTATATACAATAGACAAACAGGCTGAGAAGGAAAGAAGAGATACATCACCCTTTACAATAGCCACAAATGATATAAAATACCTTGGGATTACTCTAAGCATGTGAAGGACCGATATGACAAGAACTTTAAGTCCCTGAAAAAAGAAATTGAAGAAGATGTCAGAAAATGGAAAGATCTCCCATGCTCATGGACAGGCAGGATTAACATAGTACAAATGGTAATCTTACCAAAAGCAATCTACAGATTCAACACAATCCCCATCATATTACCAGCATAATTCTTCACAGATCGAGAAAGAATAATACTCAACTTCATATGGAAAAACAAAAAACCCAGGATAGCCAAAAGGATCCTGTACAGTAAAACAACAACCTCTGGAGGCATCACAATCCCAGACCTCAATCTCTACTATAGAGCTACCTTAATAAAAATAGCTTGGTACTGGCATAAAAACCGACATGTGGACCAATGGAATCGAATTGAAGACCATGACATTAACCCGCACACCTATGAACATATAATTTTTGACAAAGAAGCCAAAAATGTACAATGGAAACAAGAAAGCATCTTCAACAAATGGTGCTGTAATAACTGAATGTCAATGTGTAGAAGGCTGCAAATAGATCCATATCTGTCACCGTGCACAAAACTTAAGTCCAAGTGGATCAAAGACCTCAACATAAATCCAGTTACTCTGAACCTGATAAAAGAGAAAGTAGGAAGTACTCTTGAACATATTGGCACCAGAGAGCACTTTCTAAATATAACACCAGTAGCACAGACACTGAGAGAAACAATCAATCAATGGGACCTATTGAAACTGAGAAGCTTTTGTAGAACAAAGGACATGGTCAACAAGACAAAGAGACAACCTACAGAATGAGAAAAGATTTTCACCACCCCCACATCTGACAGAGGGCTGATATCCAGAATATACAAAGAACTCAAGAAATTAGACATCAAAATGCCCAACAATCCAATTAAGAAATGGGCTATAGAACTAAACAGAGATTTCTCCACAGAGGAAGTTCAAATGTCTCAAAGACATTTAAGGAATTGCTCAACATCCCTAATTATCTAGGAAATGCAAATCAAAATGACTCTGATATACCACCTTACACCTGTCAGAATGGCTAAGATTAAAAACCAAGAAGACAGCTTATGCTGGAGAGGATGTGGAGCAAGGGGAACTCTCCTCCACTGCTGGTGTGAATGCAAGCTTGTACAGCCACTTTGGAAATCAATATGGCGCTTCCTTAGAAAATTGGGAATCCATCTCTCCCAAGTCCCAGCTATAGCACTCTTGGGCATATACCCAAGGAATGCTCAATCATACCACAAGGGCATTTGCTCAGCTATGTTTATATCAGCATTGTTTGTAATAGCCAGAACCTGGAAACAACCTAGATGCTCTTCAACTGAAAAATAGATAAAGAAAATATGGTACATATATACAATTGAGTACTACTCAGCAGAGAAAAACAATGACATCATGAGGTTTGCAGGCAAATGGATGGATCTAGAAAAAATCATCCTGAGTGAGGTAACCCAGACTCAGAAGGACAAACATGGTATGTACTCACTCATAGGAGGATACTAGATGTAAAACAAAGGTGACTAGACTGCTACACAACTGCAGGGGGTCTACCTAGAAAACGGGACCCTAGGAAAGACACAGGGATCACCCAATGACAGAGAAATGGATGAGATCTACATGAACAACCTGGACGACAGTGGGAGTAATGAAGGGCACGGTTTGAGGGAAAGAAAGCTTAGGGGAGCAGGAGATCCCAGATGGATCAAGAACAGAAAGGGAGAACAAGGAATAACAGACCATGATAAATGAAGACCACATGAGAACAGGAATAGGCAGAGTGCTGGAGAGGTCCCCAGAAATCCACAATGATACATCCTCTGTAGTCTGCTGGCAATGTTCGAGAGAAAGCCTGATCTGACCTAGTCTGGTGATCAGATGGCCAAACACCCTAACAGTCTAGCTGGAACTCTCATCCAATAACTGATGGAAGTGGATGCAGAGATCCTCAGCCAGGCCCCAGGTGGAGCTCCAGGTGTCCAATTGTTGAGAAAGAGGAGGGACTGTAAGAGCTTGAATTGTTGAGACCAAGATTGGAGAGGCACAGGGACAAATAGCCAAATGAATGGAAGCACATGAATTATGGACCAAAGGCTGTGGAGCCCCCAGCTGGATCAGGCCCTCTGGATAAGTGAGACAATTGAACAGCTTGAAATGTTTGGGAGGCACCCAGGCAGTGGGACCCGGACCTGTCCTTAGTGCATGAGCTGGCTGTTTGGAACCTTGGGCTTACACAGGGACACTTTGCTCAGCCTGGAAGGAGGGGACAGGACCTGCCTGTACTGAATCCACCAGGTTTAAATGAATCCCCAGGGGAGTCTTGGCCCTAGAGGAGTTAGGAATGGAGGGAAGGGGATGGGGGGGAAGGTGGGACCAGGGGGGGGAGAGGGGAGGACAGGGGAACCCATGGCTGATGTGTAAAATTAAAACACAAACATAATAATTTTAAAAAAGTTAAAAAAAAATAAATTTCCAGAGCAGGCAAGCTGTAAAGCCTCAGATACTTCCTGGAGGGGGAGAAGGAAATATCGACCATGGTATTTCAATCTAACTTGGAGGTCAGACATAAGATATACAGATTTGTTTACAGAAAGGATAAGGAAGCCCAACACTTTTAGGGAAATCCTAATTTGTTCAGGAAAGCATTCTTGGAGGGGAGGTAGAAAAGAGAAAAGGGAAAGTCACACTTTAGGAAAAGCAGGCACAGTGCAAGGTGTGGTTCTTTCCGCTTGCCATCCTGTTCTCTTTCTGGGTCTAAGTCTTGTCTCCTCCCCTCTGCTAGCAACATGGACCACATCTTAGTCTTTCCTCCCTGGCAGGTTCTCTTTTCTCTCATTACACTGAGAGTACTTTTGCTCTCCTCCATCTCCCCAAAAGTGGAAAATCACTCCGTATTATTTTCTCAGCGTTATTGAAGATAAACATACAGGACATTTCAATTTAAGGCTGCTGTTGGCCATAATTAGGGGAAACATGATGGGATATAAGAGGAGAAAGTACAGAGATTGGCAAGCCACACAACTTCAAATGCCTAGCTTTATGAACACTTTGGTCGCTTTCTGTGTCCCTCCTCGCTCCTTGGTGGTCAGTGATTCTCATTTCATTCACTGAGTGTGCAGAACAATGACTTCCCATCAGTTCTTTTATAGTCAGGCTGTTATTTTGAAAAGTGTGAGCCAGATGGAGCACTTTTTACCTGTAAAAGCTTCAAAATAAAAGACAAATTATAAAGGAATTTTTAAATTCTGAGATCTCATATGCAAACATACACCTCTGCCACCACATACTCATCTACACAAGTAAGATACTTTATTTTTAGGTCTATACAATGATCAAACACAACTTCTTTTAATATGAATAGTCTGTATTCTTATGTAGGATGGAATTGAATGTTATATATTTAACCAGGTAAGTTAATATAAGGAAAAAAGATTTGTCATTTGACTTCCCAAACTCTCTGTTTTGGGCACCAGCATTTTGAAGACAGTTTTGAGAAGAACTTCTATCATGGTATATTTTAAACATTCACATGTATCTATCTGGTAAAATACCAATCTTTGATTGAGACCACTTGCCTAAAGCATTTTTACAAATTTCTTACTGAAAATTATCACAAATTTAGAAAACTTCATATGTGTAGCATTAGTAAACAGATCTCATTTTAGCTGCACTGCTTTTAAACTGAACTTCAGTATTCTTTTCTTCCCTAATCTGAACAGTATTGGCTGAAAGATTTTTATATTACTTGAAGTCTTCTACCTAAAGAAATATAAAGTATCTACTAGGCGCTAAGTAGTTTTTAAATAAGCTTTATAACAGATTTTGCGAATACAGAGCAAAAATGTGGAACACAATTATAATTATATTTATTTCCTAAATAAGTGCTGTTAAATGACAGATGATAAAAGCTCCTTTGAAATTCATGTATCTCTTTGTCATGCGGGAAACACTGTACATAACAATAGCTTACATAGTATGTTTAATGAAGATAAATGCTATAAAAAGGACTCTGTTGGGACAGGAGGATTGAAGTGCTAGGGTTAGGGATGGGGGCAGGGTGCAATGTAGTATTCTCTCTACTGGTCATGAAAAGTCTCATTTCAAAGGTCAAACCTGACACACACTTAAATAAAGTGAAAGTGTTACGTTACACCTAACAGATAATATCTCTTTTTTCACCCTCTCAAAATGATGCTTTCAACATACAGTTATTGAAAATATAGACTAAACAGAGAAATCTATTTTCTATATTGCCTTTCACATAAATGATTAAAAAAAAAGTATGTGGCAGTCACTGTTTATGTTTTGCTAAGAAAAATATCTACTGTGAGAGACCATAATAATTTAATGAAAGATAATTGAATAAGACTCATATCAGTTTCTTTTCCTATCCCAGTCCCCCTCCAAAATACAATGTGGTTGGAAATATAATCAAACTGTTCCCTTTAATTTCATGATTGCATAATTTCTTTGAGGAGAAATCAAGCAACAGTTTACGGTGTATGAATATATTTAAATTAGTTCCTATTTGTGAAGTAAGTAAATGCCTCTGCCTTCTATTATTAATTGGGATATTTACATGTCTAATTCCAGTTTATTAGAAAATAAACTGAGTGGATTAACATCCTTATTATAGATTATATAATAAGTGTATAGAATCACAAAGCTATATTCTGTTTGGTTAAATACCTCAACTTTTATAAGCTGAGTTTTGGAATGAGAATGCACATGCCATCTTTGTTTCAATCAGAGATACTGTTCACCATAAGCCCCAACACAAGTCAAGTAACAAGCTAAACATCTATGTCTTCATTCCAGGTAAAGCCTTATATTTGTCTGTTTAAATAATTCTAATCAGTATTACCTTTTTGCCTTTGGAAAATATAGTATAGTTTATTAATACATTTTTACCTTTGTCTCTTTGTTAATTAGTGAATTTTTACTAAAATGGGGTAGAATAGTGTAAAAAATTAGTATCAAGAATCTAGTGTATGTAATTATCCTACCTAATTTAATTCACAAAGGAGCTTAAACAAATTGAGTTTCTGGTTTTATTGAATAAAGTCAAATAAAAAAGGCAAATTAAATGTGGTAAAATAATGATGTATTGAGAATTAAAATATTGTCCCTGTTTTCTTTAATACTTAATTATCTTTCAAATAAAACACATATGATGTTATTGATAAAACAGCATGTGTAGTTTCTGCCAACTTCCCATTTTTCTTCTAACCATGAGAAAAAAACTGGATTTCTTTCTTTCCTCACAAATCATGCCTAACTGTCCCAAAGAAGCTGCAAGAGGCAGAGCCATGTCAATGTAATTCCTACAGTGGGGCAGTGATATGTTGGTTTAAGAAAATTCCAGATGAACGTCTGGAGTACATAGCTAGAATTTCATAGCTCTCTCATTATCTCCATCTTTCTTTTCTCAGTCCTCTAAACAGTATTCTATGACCACAACCACATCACCACATTTAGTTCTCTGTCATCTTGATGACCATTCCTTTATGTCATTTTCCAACTTATTCATAGCATGATTCAAAGCTGAGCTGCATCCTCCTCATAGCTCATGTTCAGACTGACAGAGGAAGCTCCAAGGGCCGGCAAAGCATCATCTATAATAAGGAGTCTGCTTAAACTGAAAATAGAGTGGCATGTGTCCAAGGCCTGGGAAAAGAGTACTGGAAAATAATAGACTAACCAATAAGTGTTAAGTTATGGGCAAACAGAAGGAAGAATACATTCTGTGCTGTCACATAGTAGGGTATGAACAGACAATGGCAACATTCTCAATATTTCTAGAAATTATTAAAAAAAAAGAATTTTAAATGTTTCCACTATAAGAAAAGATAAGTATTAGAAGAGATAAAAATGATTATCCTTAATTAATTGTTATACAATGCACACACATGTACAATTCAGTGGTTTCTAAGTATCAGCTGAATATATTTAAACATATACAGGAAGAAGAATAAAGACAGAAAGTTGCTATTCATTCAGCCTATCATATTCTGGGACACTGACCAGGATGTAGTTCTTACACTTTACTGCCTTGCCCTGTCCCTCTGGCTGTGAGCATTTGTTAAGGGCACTTCGAACAACACTGATAACTATTATATGTGACTTATGAGCAATTTGATTTGGAAGAAGGTTGTAGGCAAAGAGTTTACTTAATGCTCATATATTTTTGTTTAAAGGACACTTAAATCATTTCCCCAATTAAAGGCATTTTTCAAGCCAAAAAATCAATGTCCAACTATTACCTAGGAAATTCACTTAGAAATGGCAAATTTTAAGATCATTTATTTACTTATTCTTTGATTTTTTTTTTTCTGAGAGGCTACATGGGATTTTTGAGCCTGTCACTCACAGAATGCTTTGAGACCTCTAAGGAAGCAAAATCACAAAAGGGATTATCAACCAGAAGGACCTTCATGTTTGTCATTAAATCATGGTGGGAAACTACGTTTGACTCAAATGCATGATGTATATGAACAAAATGTATACCGTTTGACGATGGTACAAAGAGCCAAACTGACATCACATCTATCTGTCTTTAACATTGAACATTATGTAGTTCCATAAATTCTTCAGGAAAATCTATCCATATGCCTGTTGTTCTCATAAATTACACATTGTCTAGTTTATATATTTTTTTAATTCCAGCTATATGAATTATACTTGTTCAGAAGAAGTTTCATTTGGGTGAGAATCTTTTGGAAACACAATGATAGTAAGTCTATGATACCAAACAATTCTGAATTTTGATGCAATTATTGAACTTGTAAAATATTATAAATTGATTGATATGTAACAAATTCTGTTTTGGAACTCTTACAAGGTTCCGCATTATAGTGATCCTGGAGTGCCTCTGTGTTAATGTTAAAATTAGTCAATTAGTTTTATATTGTCTGTGAAACAGATTTGCATTGTCTAGGCCAATTCTTCTTTTGGTCAATAACTGTATATGCTTTTCTTATTTTCACTTTTAAGCACTAAAGCTCTTCTTTAGGATGTTAATATATCCTTCTTTGTTGCTTTATGATACCACAGGATTATAATGATTTGGAAGCACTGAAGAAATTTCATATGGTAAATCTCCCATACCGAGGAATTAATTAGATTCATTTACTGGGTACAGAGGAAATAGTCCTGAATTTAAGAGATGAGATGAAGAAGAAGAAGGAGGAGGAGAAGGAAGAAGGAAGAAGAAGGAGGAGGAGGAGGAGGGAAGAGGAGGAGGAGGAGGAGGAGGAGGGGGAGGAAGAAGAAGAAGAAGAAGAAGAAGAAGAAGAAGAAGAAGAAGAAGAAGAAGAAGAAGAAGAAGAAGAAAATGTTGACTGAAAGAGAAGCTGGGGTGATGGTTCAGTGGTTAAGAGTACCTGTTCTTGCAGAAAACCTAGGTTCAATCCCCATCATCCAAATGGCAGTTCCCAACTATCCTTAACTCAAATCCCAAAGAATTTCACACCCTCCATAGAAACCAAAATTTTCATGGTGCACAGAAGTACATGACAGCAAAACGCTCCAACACATCAAATAAAATAAGTAAATATAAGAATATAGTTTTGAAAATGAAAGAAAGAAAAAGGAAGGGAATAGCTTGCAAGCATATTTTTGACATCTTTCTCAAAGGCAGCTCAAATCACTGCCATCATAGACCATTTGCATTCTATAATTAAAACTTCAAAGAAGATAAAAGAAGAAAGATGTGTTTTCAAATTGAGACCAGCTGAATGGGTGAAGTGACTCTAAGGGACAAGTAACTGTAGCTTTGGTTTCTGTTTTCTTTTGAATTGTAGAAACAAGTGTTTCAAATGACACTATAAATATTATGACAGTGCAGTTCAGGAATTCATTAATAATAAGTAGTCTGATGTTTTAATTTCTAGAAGTTCTAATAAAGCTCCTTTAATTTGTAAATACTTTTTACTATATTTCAAATTATTTTTTCTAGTAGGGGCCATAGTCACTTTTTCTTAAAATTTCCTGTTTGGGGCTTACACTATGTATTTTCTGCAAAGCCCGCTGTACATCCAAGTGACTAAGAACAGTATCTATTTTCCTGCAGCAGTGACTTTAAGTGAAAAGAAAATCACTCCCACAATATACCACTGAAAAGACTGCATTTGGGCCTCATCTGGGGAAAGGCATTGCCAGCATGTAAATGCTTTTTCAATATTAGTTTGTTTTCTTTATATTTTACATGACAGAAAGATCTTTTGCTGTTATTTGTTAGTGAGTCAATCTTGCTTCCAAACATCAAAAGATGACCTTTTGTGACCAGAAGATTGATCAAGTCAGCAATCTATTCCCTGGAGCCAGGCTCTTGAGCATCTTCGGCTGCCAGTCACGTCTGCTGAAGGACTTCGCTAAACCCCATGAGAAAATAGACTAATCTACTTGTTTCAAAGAACAAGAATAACATCTTTACCAGCTGTACTTTGTAGAGGAGCTAATAAAGAATGGGATGCTTTTTCCTATTGTGAAGATTTGATGCAATATTTTTATAATTAAGGAAACAGTAATAGTTACTAAGAGGCTGCTCTGAGCAGATAAGGTTTTATTATGAAGAACAGAGGGAGGGGACTTACTGAAATGAACGCCATACGATGAGCATATTTTACATGCATATTCCCTTTCCTAAGCTCATCTTATCTCCCCTGGTATGTACTATGACTATAACATTCTGTAATAATTGTGGGGCAATTTGTTTCTGGCCTCTTGTTTTTATATCATCCAGGTCGGAGTGCACCTGCAATTAAGTCCAATAATCTGTGACTAGTGAGGGTGTCTCAAAATGATGGCTGGTGAAAACATTACAGAGGTGCTTGTCAAAGACACCTAAGAAAACTCAGCAATGGAAAGACTAGGTAATTATCATCAGTGCTAGTTTCAAGATGAGAAGAGACAGGTATAGCGACAGCAAGAGCATTCAAAATGAGTTCCCGAGTCAGGGTGAGTCAGAGTCCTTCTTAGGTTAAGCAGATTTGCAAAGGATGCTGCCAGGATACCTAGAGGGATACAACCTGGAAATGGCATTTTTGTCATGAAGATTTAGTAAATCACTTATTCATATTTTAATATTCAGTTGAGTAAAATGAAGACTATTTCTCTCTTTGATGCCTATAAGTTGATCAACTTCAGGACATTATTATAAGACTTTTGAATAAGAATGCTTAATTATAATTTTAAGCCTTGCAAATCTGGTTATTTTTTTCATTTTATGGTGTTATTTACAGCTTAAAAACAAAATAATCTGAATTTTTAATTGTCTTGCTTTGTTAATGAGTGGTTTTTATGAATTTTTTTGCATTTATACTTAAAAAATATCAAAACAAAGGGAAAGTGGAGATTTCAAAAAGTAGTTTGTTATAGCAACAGGGGACTGACCAATAAGTGAAAACATCACATCTAACAACAATTAGACTGAAATCTCCTACATTTAAAAACTGCCCAATATTGCTGGCATTTTTCTAGTGTCAAGTCTACCCATTCACTATAAAAGTAAATTAAAATATTTATCCTAAATGTTTATGTAGTACTTTATAAATATTAAAATTGGGCAATATTATTTGGTCAGTATTAATCTTTAAAAAGATATTTTTCTACATTAGAATAAAATCAGCATTGGTAAATAATAACCTAACACATTTCACCATACAACAGTGATATTCTCAGGAATGTTATCACTGCTGTTGAATAAAAAAACAATGCTGAATTTAACAATAAAACTTTCGTGAGTGCAGAGTAATTAAAGCCCCGTGTAGTTATAAATCCAGTTTATTTCCTGCTTCTGATGTCAGTTATAATACATATTTTAGCTTGACCATCTGATGGAAGCATCTGTTACCTGTTTTGTTCTGTATCCTGCAAGCTCTTATTTTAGTGAGATGGATATCCACTATTGCAGGATGTGTGAGTGAAACTTCAGCACACGGCAGATGTTTTGTCTCTACAGGCTCCTGGGGCGTTGACCAATGCTACAAATTTTCTTCTTCAGTTCCTCTAGGGACATAAAGATGCTTGCCTAACTTACCTTCTAACACTCCCAAGTCATCTATCGAGTGGCTTCCTTAAGCTACCAATCGCATATTTACCATATTTAGATTCCCTACTTATTGTGTTACTCATGTGACCAGGAGAAGAAGAAAAGTGGATAACACATTCACATGTAATCACATTATTCATCTAAATTTATGAAAAGAGAAAGGTAACATTCAACTTAAGAAAACATGAATAACCAATTACCGTTGGGTTAGTATCAATAAGGTAATGCATCAGTTACATACTCAATGAGATGATGGTAGATGTCAATGCACATAGTAAATTCATGCTGTGGCTCTCTAGTACCAAATCCCAGGCTCTTTTTCTAACTACAGGTTGTTGGATTATTTTTATTTTCATTAGAAGAGTGACAGGCAAGAATAAGAGCAATGTATCTGGTGGACCCCATCATCTAATATTCTGTCTTAACATATCAAGAGTACCTTTGATAACTTCCAAAATAACTATCTTTTACCCATAATTGATTTTTTCCCCTACTGTGCCTGTATGTTTGGTTCAGTCTATTGTAGTCCCTCTCCCTTGAATCCTGCTTTGTCTTACAGAATTATTTGATCAATAGACTATAATTAAAGTGACCTTGGGGACCACAGAGACTGAATTTCCAGATGAAAAAAGCCTTTCATCATGCTTTCTGGGAAAACTCACAGAGAACCCAGCTGTCGCTGCAAGCACCTGCTCAGTGAGGAGGCCCAGGTAAGTCATGTCATGAGACAAGATAGTGACAGATGGCCCACCACCCTTTGTCCTTTTCAGAAACAGTGATAACAATGAAGAAGACATCCTGAACATTGCCTTCTCAGTAAACATACATACATATGCAGGAGAATCAAGGATCTCACCTAGACTCATCCAATCTCTATACTTAGCTACCAAAACAACCCATTTCTGCTACCCACAGTAAGGCACATTTCCAGCAGAGGTACAGTGAAGAATTTCAAAGAGAAAAGACAAATATTCCTTCTAGTCTTACCCACATTTCAGTCCCAAAAATGATCTGGTCACTTGAAGTATTGTCTATTGATTAAATAATACTGTAAAACTAAGCTGGACTCAAGACTGAGGGACAACAATGGGTTAACAAAACATTCATGCACAGTAGAGGGAAATCCATTTTGGTTAATGACGGTTATTTTGGATATTATCAAAGGTTGTTTCTTTTTTTTAACATTAAAGGCTGTTTTTTCTTTTAAGATTTTATTTATTTATTATGTATACAGCATGTATAACTGCAGGCCAGAAGAGGGCACCATATCTCATTACAGATGGTTGTGAGCCACCATGTGGTTGCTGGGAATTGAACTCAGGACCTCTGGAAGAGCAGTCAGTGCTCTTAACCTCTGAGTCACCTCTCAGTTACTCTTGATATGTTAAGACAGAATGTTAGATGATGGGGGTCTCTCAGATACTTTGCTTTTATTTATCTGTTACAAATAATCTATGAAACACCAACCCTTACTACACTAAACATGATATCCAAACTAACAGTATGTTGAGAAAACACCCTTAGTATGCAAGACTATTTTTTATATCTTCCTCAAATTTTTTCTACTTTTGTTCTAATGAATGAGCAAAGGTCTGTTGTTATTATCATTTAAAATATAATTCAGTGCTTTGAAAGAGTGTGGCTTTATATGATTAAGAAGAAATTTTATAAAGTTGTGTGACTGATGGTAAAAGTGCCCTGTAGTTTTTGAAAACACATTGCATTTATAGAAGTCACCTCCATATAAATTACTTTCAGAACAACTTTTGTGAAACCCCATTTGTTCTCTTGTCTTTTCTGTCTCTAAGGTTATCTTTTGAAGGCAGTTAAACATGTGCACACTGAGTCACACACTTGACCTATAGATGCCATACTTGATTTACTGGAAATTAAAAGAAGCTATATTTTCCTGTTACTATTGTCAATGTCTGAAAAAAAAAGCATTGACATAAAAATTACTTAGATAATCTCTTTTCCAGCCCTATCTGTTCCTAAGACTGTCAAAATGCTCAAGAATCCTAATCCACACATTTTGATTAGATTCCAAACCATGACTTCAGGCAGAAAGATATTTCAACCCAATTGGGGGCCCTCAGGGAGAGCATGCCTACTCAACCTGATTTATTCCATGAGTATAGTCACAGGAGCATGATATCTCAAGGAATAAATATGTCTGTTTAATGATTCCTACGCCAGCTTTAGTAGTCACAAAAGGTACTACTATATTTATAAGAATAAAAATTGCATAGTTCTTTTCCCCCAGAATTAAAACCATGTTAAATTAAAGGAACATAAATTTCTTAATGCTAATCAAAGCAGTAACTGAAGATTTCTGCATGTCAGTTAGGAATTTGCATCACTAAAAACATGAGATTAAAGGTGGTTGTCACATGTGAATGATTTTATAAATAAACCAAACTCACTCTTGGGAACTTAGTGCTTTATGTGTTTATCCTAATATTCATATTTAAATATATTTTAGGATGAGGAAATATTTTTCAAAACTGTAACATGCAGGAAAGATGTGTTTAATTCTAGATGCTTTGATTTTTATTTAATCCTTTCATCTAGCCTGGGTATTTCATGATACTCATTGGCTATCATAACAGCAGTGATCATCCAATCACATCTTGCCTTGGTATGTATGAAAGATGGCCCGTACTAGAAATAACTTTGGATCTAACTGGGCCATCATCATGTCTAGAGCAGAGATCTGTCAACATTTTTTGAAGGGTCATGTGGGAACTCTTTCAGGCCTTGAAGTCATAATGTGTGTCACATTCTCTTTTTTCACAGGAAGAGTAGCCAGAGAGAAGACGTAAACAACCAAGCAATTTGTGTTCTTATACAAGTTGCAACCTGAGCCCCACTCTACAGGTTTCCAAAACTAGTGGATCACACCCCTGAATGCATATCATGTCTAAGACAATTGTTGAAGTTCCATTCAAAAAGCTTTAGGATTAGGGCTTGTACCAAAAGTACAGAAAAGTCTTAATAGAGGAACAAGAAATATAAATATAATTAGGAGCAGTACTCTTCCAGTCTTCATAAATAGATTTTAATAAAGAAACAAATCATCCATCTGGAAACTGAGATTTCAAGGATCTAAGGCTTGAATACCCTTCAAAATTGATGTCATGATTTCCATACCTAATGGGGAGATACCTGGGACCAAAGATCCTCAGTAAGTCCATGTGTTTAGAGACACAGTTAGTTATAAAGTCTCATCTAAGGTACATATAATTTCCTATCAGAAGTGCATTCCTTTTATATGCACTTTTATATAGGATGTTAATATTTATCAAGTCCTTAAATAAAAATGACACCCAAAATATTGCTATAATGACAGGCACATTGTGCTTTGTCAATAACTAAACTCTACATTTACATGAGAGTTTATTAATGTGGAGCTTGACACCAGCAATCACTTTTAGATGCCATCATATTATAAATATAGCTAGATTCTCCTCTATATATTTAAACATCTAAACAATCCCCCTCTTTCTCACTGCATTTTCTCATGTCTTAATAAATAATATTTGAAATACTATTTTGAGTCTTTCCCTTGGGGTTAAGAATTGAAATTAAGGAGGGAGTGTGGAGACCCACAGCTAGACATTATGCAGAGAAAGAATCTAAATTTAAGTTCTCCATTGGGTCCTTCCCGTCAGTGCTCAGGAAACCCAGAAGAATAGGGGAAGGTACGATTGTAGGCATCAGAAGAGATGGAGGACACCAAAAGAGCATGGCCCATCAAATCATCTAAGCAGAGATCACATGGGCTCACAGAGTCTAAAGAGGCAAGCACAGGGCTTGCATAGGTCTGCACCAGTCCTCCGAGTATAGATATTATCTGTGACATGTTTTTGTGGGAATCCTAACAGTGGAAGCAGGTATATCTTTGACTCTTTTGCATTCTCTTATGACTATTTTCCTCCTATGGGGTTGCCTTATCCAGTTTTGGTGTGAGGGATTTTGCCTTGTTTTATTGTATCTTGTTTTGTCATGGTTGGTAGTTGTCTCTTGGAGGCCTGCTCTTTCCTGAAGAAACAAAGTGTGAGTGGATCTGGGGGAGATGGGAAGTGGAGGAGGGGAGCTGGAAGGATTAGGGGAGGAAATTGTGTTATGGACATATTGTATGGGAGAATGTATTTTCAATTAAAAATTGTAATTAGACTAAAAATTATTAAACTTCTTTGTAAAATTAGATTCCTGTACTTTACTTTCACAGTTAAATTTTTCGAATATCAGAGGTAGTAGAAGCATATATTAATTGGACAATAAAATCTAATTTTGTTAATGAGAGGATGCAGAGTGGTATTATCATATGCACCAATCATTCATAATACCATAATATAGCATCAATATTTCAAGCAGTTATATCATTTGTATATAAATATATACAGTATATACACATATATATATATATATATATATATATATATATATATGGTTCATGTATTAACATATTTTCATGATTGTCAGAGGTACTCTGAGTTTACCACATAGCCATATTTTTGCAAAATGATATATGAGATATTAAATATATTTTCATGATTGTTACTGTGATTAAAGGCTATCAATATAATTAAAATCAGATTAATACTAATAATTAATATGAATTACAATAATTAGAGCTTCCCTGGCACAGACAACAAAGGAGACAAATATGCAAACCATGTGCCCATTTATTTGACTAGTGAATTGGCTGATAAAATAAATTTTTTCAGTAGTGGTTATACACTCCAAATCAAATACTGACTCCAGTTTGCAAAGGGCAGTTTTGTAGTTGGAAGTTTCCTTATGCCCTGGCTGGCTGGCAGTCAGGACAAATCTCTCCCACTCTCTTCCCCCAAGTAAACACACAGAGGCTTATATTAATTATGATTGCTTGGCCATTAGCTCAGGCTTATTACTGACTAGCTCTTACACTTAAATTAGCCCATAATTTTTTATCTATGTTTAGCCACATGGCTTGTTACCTTTTCTCAGCTCTGCCTTGACATCTTGCTTCCTCTGTGTCTGGCTGGTGACTCCTGACTCAGCCTTCCTCTTCCCAGAGAATTCTCCTTGTCTGCTTATCCCACCTATAATTTCTGCCTGTCGAATGGCCAATCAACATTTTACTAACTTAGTGTACAAGGGGCATTATCCCACAGTACAGGTTAAGTAGACATTTTACAAAATTAAATGCACAAAAATATTGTGAAAGACCTCCCATACTTTCTTTATGCAAGCAGGAGAAAGTATGGTAGAGACATGGACTTAAATAAGAAGCTGCAGTCTAGTGGGCCTGTGATGCAAAACCATGTGAGAGTCCTGCCAAAAGGTCAAAATCCCAATGTTGTTAGAGTTCATACGAAGCAGATTAGCTCCGGTTCCTGAGAACTACCTCCGCTCCAAATCTGAGTCTTCTGTTAAATGGTTGCTTTGGGGGAATGAATTAAAATTTGAGCTATATCCAATTTACAATCTTATCCTTGTTAGGAAACATAAATGCTTTGTTAAACTAGTCTTGCAGCTATTAAAAATATCACATTGTCCTGGTATTAATTTTATACCTTGACGCTAGACCAGCATAAAGATGTCATAGCACTTGAGTTTGTACTTGTCTATTATAAGTCTCCTTACCAATACAATATACTTTAACTGGTGGATTTGTGATGCAAACAATGAGTCTACATATAAATCATCACATTGTTAGGCTCATTTGCATTACTCAGTGCACAACATCTTTAAAGGATTTTGGAGACATCCACATATCAATAAAGATGTTTTACATGCATAGGATACTTTAGAAACAGACTACAGCTGGCATCTCTGCCAGAAAGACAATTTTCCTTGGGGGCTCTTTTGTGGCTTTAACACTAATCGGTGACAAAAAGGTCTTGTCAGATTGTTATTGCATTTAAGAAGCTTTGGGTGAGATTTATATTGATCTGAATAAGGCAATGGACAACAGTGCAATACATTTTTACTACTCAGTTCTAATCAATATGTGTTTTTCCTTGCAAACTTTTAACAGAAAATTACCTTGATTTTTATTTGAGATATGGCCAAAATACTATTAAGTGAATAATATTCAAAAAGTTGCATAGTTAATTAAGAGGCAAGTATGTGTTTTTAGCATAGTCCAAGTTCCCTTTGTGACTTATATTTGACATGAGCTATGTAAATGCACAAAGAAAGAAATACAGAAAAGCACAGAGAGATACTATAGCAACTGATAGAGAACACAATATACTAATCAAATATACTAATATTTAACTAATAAATACCTACAACAATATATTATCTTCCTGTCATATGAAGAGTATATGTTACCAACTTAGGGGAGTAAATATAATGATCATTAGTGCATTTTAAGAAAATCTCCTTCCCCTCATGTGATTTAAATATTTAATGAATACGCATTTTATTTGTTGATGTTACTTACTTTCTGAAACACTTTTCTAATTTTCTTTCTTTTCTTCATTATCATGGTGTTGTTATAAAAACTTTCACACTGAGTTCCCAATAGTATCTAACTGCAGAGCTTTTAGGCTAAGATAGAAGTATAAGAAGTATAAGTAATAAGGGGATAATTTTCACAATAATGAAATGAAAAAATTGTCAGTGGAAGAGAAGAAAATAGGAAATTACACATTTTATTATTATAGCATATTTTATAGGGATCTATTAGATCTATTAACATCTTTTTTGTACTAGTGTATAAGGACACAATGTATTGTTATAAATTATTTAAAGTACAGCAATTATTTAGAACCATACTCTTTTATTAAATCACTTCAAACAACTGAAATATCAGTAAAAAAAGGAGTTACTATTTACTTATTGAGAATATTTAAATATTAAAGCCCTGATGTCTATAAACTCTTATTTCATTGCTTTTATGTGGCAAAGTGATATATTTATCCAGTAAATCTCATATGAATCTGTAATATAAAACCAGGCTTTGATAATTTTCAAAAAGCATACAGTGTATTAGGTATACTTTTTGTCAAAAAAATTATCTTGAGCTATTTCTGATGGGAGTTTACAAGCTACCGTTTAACTTCTATGTCAGAAGTATGCTGTTCCCTTTTCCCACTATTGGAGTCCTTACGCAGCGTCAATTTTGCCAAGAATAGTCATAGAACAAGAAAGAGTGTAGCATACATAGTTGGTCTTAAATAGTAACCCCATGACTTCTAGACACAGTTTTTCATATCCAAGACCAGTAATCCTTTATAGACTCCTTGAACAGATGCTTGAGTTAAGGCAGCATGAAATATTCAAATGTGGTTCTGAGTGACCTGCCTATTTTGCTTATCATGATTTCTACTTGCATCCATGTTTTCTCAAATAGGATCATTTCAATCATTTCTAAGGCATACCAATATTCTACTTTGTAGATGTAGCACTCATTCTTTGTCCTGTCATCCATTGGTTGGCATCTTAGACTCTTTCACTTCTTGTTTACTTTATATGGGCTAACATGAAACATCAGCCCACATATATCTCAGTTGCCTATGGCCATGACTTACATTGATTTTAAAGTTGATAGAATGTAAGGTTGCCTTGAAGAGATATCTCAAGGCATGCTAGTGAGGGAGTGCATAAGTTAAGTTGAGATGGGAAAATTCACCCTAAATTCTGTGGAAGTGAGATTCCCAGACTTAATAGAAAGAAGGAAGCCAGTTGAGCCACTGTACCCATCACTGTTTTCTTCCTGAATGGTAATGAAATTTCATCCTCTACATGATCCTCTGTGTCAGGAAATTGTGTTTCCATGATAAATCCCCCCTCTTTAGGTTACATTTGTCAGCAACAAGAAAATCTAAGCTCCTGAGTCTGGATGAGACCTTACTTGAGGGGTTGGGGACTTAGCTCAGTGGTAGAGCACTTGCCTAGGAAGCGCAAGGCCCTGGGTTCGGTCCTCAGCTCCACATTAAAAAAAAAAAAAAATGGAGACCTTACTTGAAAAGAGGAACATGACTGGAGGAGGAAGAGGGGTGAGAGATAATAGATAATGATAGATGGGTAATTGTGTAATTGTGTTCAAAGTATATGAAACACATGCATGAAAATGTATGAACAAACCCCTTTATCTAAAACGTCCCATCTGTCGGGGTGGCGGCACAGGCCTTTAGTGTGCCAGCACTGAGGAGGCAGAGGTAGGCAGGTCTCTGATTTGGAGGTGAGCCTGGTCTACAAAACAAGTTCCAGGATAGTCAGGGATACACAGAGAAACTCTGTCTTGAAAAACCAAGAAAAGTAAAGGAGGTTTTTTTTTTTTTTTATGGTTAAATGCAATATAAATAATAAGAAACACTGCTGAAACTCAGTTGCAGAGTTTATAATGTACTTTAATGATAAGTTTTTTTTTTCCCTCTGTATGATTTTTTTTAGGGTTCTTACTTTTCTATATTTATATGTTAAAATCATGGCTATGTATTTTTAAACTGTATAACCTTTATCTTTCAAAGGGGGTGATAAATTCTCAAAACCAGAAAATTCATTTCATTCAACACCTGATGTTAATTTCTCTATTACTCTTTAGATGGATGTATACACATTTAAAACAAGATATAAAATCTTGTAACCATTTTTAAAATTTCAGAGAAAATGATACAATACCTGTCAAATCACTAACTATAATCTATTTTAAATGGCATTAAAAATCACAATATACCTAACCAAATTATAAAAATTCAGCAAAAAAAAAAAAAAATCAAGGTATAAACCTAAAAACTGAGGAAAAGCTGATGTTGGAATTTGGAATTTGCCCTGTATTTATTTTTAGTGTTTTATTGGTTCCTTACCATGGTTTTAATAGGCCACATGTCAAGAAGAGGAGGTAATTCCCGATGCCCTTGAAGGGTGAGAAATTGGATTTTAGAAGGCTGAAGGAAACCAAAACCTTTCTAGTATGACATATTAAGATGAATTGTGCAGGGAGAGGTACAAGGGAACCTCAACCAGTATCTCAAGGAAACTGCCCAACATGGCAGAAGACCTAATGAAGTCAAAAGGGAGAGATGAGGATGAAGCATTTCATGATACCTACTCATCTTCAAGCAAGTAAGGATGTGTGGTTGGATAAGAATTCCCAAGGAGCTTCAGTGCTGATACTTTCAGGCACATGCCAAATGTAAACAAAGAATCCTCTTTGAAGGAACTCTTTTGGAACCAAAACCACCACAGATATCTACAGATAAAATTAAATACAGAGGTGCACAAAAAAAAAAAAAAAAAAAAAAAAAAAAAAAAACACCACTCTGGAATTATGAAAAGGCAGCCAACACAGAGCATTGAAGAATAGTCATCTGAGGTTGGGCTATTACTGCTGTCAAATTAAAATATGGAGGATACAAGGCAAATACCTGTTTAAAATGATAAATGAAGGCATATTGTTGAAGATAGGAAAAGCAGGTTTTGACATGGACAAACTGTGATTAGAAAGTAAGACCACAAGAAAATTGAAATAGAATGTGCAAGCAATGAGAAGTTTGATTCATTCTCTGCAGGTGGAGAAGCAACTGTTAACAGAAAGACAAATGGTGATTAGGAACTGTGAATAACTATCTGCAGATATTACTAGGGTACACATGTATTTTTCAATCTTTTCTTGGGTTCATGAGGTGGAGGCTTTTATCTATCTATCTGTCTGTCTGTCTGTCTGTCTATCTATCTATCTATCTATCTATCTATTCTTTTGTGTGTTTGCGTGCATGTGCATGGTGATACTTAGAGATATCAGCGTGCTGAAAGTGAGGATTTTCTGCAATTTGTTACTGGATGTGTGTCCCTGAAAAGATTAGTATAGCACTCATGGGCTCCAGCTACTTTCTCGGAGAAGGATATGCTATCACAAAGCAATATTGGCCCACATTTCTTTCTGTTAACTATTACACCGTGTGATCTCTTCCTCCAACATTCCTGCTGTGGTGTGACCTCCCTTGTTGTGATATAGCAGGATGGAACCTCACCAGTACCTAAATCAGTTGATAATATAAACCCAGTCTTATATTATCAACTTCCGGGCTATGAGCTTAATAAGTCATTTTGTCCATAAATAGCTCATCCTGAAGTATATGTTATATGACAGAAAAGAGATTAATATAATATTGAAGACAAACACAGCTCAATACTTTTAACAGAATTCAGACTCTACAGAGTGTGTTGTGGAAATAATTGCACAGATGTATCTAGCCCATCTTTTATAACAATAATTATAAAACAACACAACTAGAGTAGACATATTAAAACAATCATTACATATTATTAAGTTGAAATATTTAGGGGAGAAAATGTAAAGTTCAGGTACTCATTTTCTATAAGTAAATACCATATCCTGCAACAGAGACGATAATAAAACACACAAGCCACAAATAACTTCAAAGTATGTAGAAGACAGCCTACTCAAGGAACTTAGTCCAACTATTTTAATTAGCAAAAATTACATCATGAAATATAAAGTTATGTATTTTAAATAATCATAAAGGAAATCCAGCAATGCAGTTGTTCAATTCCCTTATAAGGATAGTGGGATACCAGAAATCGTATATAAATAATGTAAGCTTGAAAGCTGTTGACTACTCTTCATGTGTGTGTGTATGTGTTTATGTGGGGGGTGTTTTGGGATGTAAGCATATTTGTGGACTCTGTGTACAAATGGATATGTAGCATGTGGGTGTGCATGTATATGCATGTTTACATGTATAAAAGACAGACATTAATGTCTGCTGTCTTGCTGGAATGCTATCCACTTTACTATTTGCCATTTAGTTATCTGTCTATCATCTATTAATTTAGATGTGGTCTCTTCGTGACCATAGAATTCACCAATTGGCTATGGCTGTGCTGGCAGGATGATGAGCTCCAAGGATCTTCCTATCTCTAAGTAAGCCACTTTTGTTCTGTTCCTCAGGTCATAGACTCCACTGGTCTTTCCTTTGCTTGAGACCAGGGTATCAGAACTCAGGTACTCATTGTGGCTAAGCTTTCATTTTACCTAGTGAGCCATCCTTCCAGCCCCCACTTCACTATTTTCAAGTTACGATCTTTCATCAGGACAAGGAAAAATGTAAGCTACATTCATCTCAGAATAGGTGACCTATGTTGACTGTGGTCACTTACAGTGTCAGGACTGAAGTACATAAGTCTGATGGATTTCTATCACCATCTAGTGATATGGTAGCCGTGCATTGCATTAAGAAATAAAGAAGGACATTTGCTGCCCACAGGTCCCGGGGCCAAGGCTTGAACAGTGACCATGAGTTACATCAATCTGCCCACCGTGCTGCCCGGATCCCCCAGCAAGACCTGGGGGAGGAGGGGGCAGATCCAAGTAATCCTTGGGCCCATGTTCTCAGGAAAAAGTACTGAGCTGATGAGAAGAGTCTGTTACTTCCAGATAGCCCAGAACAAATGTCTGGTCATCAAGCATGCTAAAGACACTTGTTATAGCAGCAAGCTCTCCACATACCATGGATGCACTGCCGACTTGCCTGCTCCGGGATGTAACCCAGAAGGCTCTGAGTGTGGCTGTCATTGCCATTGATGAAGGGCAGTTTTTCCCTGACATCACGGAATTCTGTGAAGTGATAGCCAATGCAGGCAAGACAGTGACTGTGGCAGCACTAGACGGAACCTTCCAGAGAAAGGCTTTCGGAAGTATCTTGAATGTGGTGCCCCTGGCAGAGAGCATGGTGAAGCCGACCCCCGTGTGTATGGAGTGCTTCCGAGATGTTGCCTACACCAAGAGGCTGGGCCTGGAGAGGGACCTGGAGGTCATAGGTGGAGCTGACAAGTAGCACTCTGTGTGCCGCCTTTGCTACTTTAAGAACTCGTTGGTCAAGCCTGCTGGGCCAGACAACAAAGAGAACTGCCTGGTGCTGGGCCAGCCTGGAGAGGCCTCAGCTGTCAGGAAGCTCTTTGCCCCTCAGCAAGTCCTACAGCACAGCTCTGCCAACTGAGAGGACCTGGGGCCTGCCAGCTCCTACCCCAGGTTGGATTCTCAGAGAGTGGAGGAGGGGCTGGAACTCTCTGTGCCTAATGGACACTGTGCCCTGGAGAGAGGCCCATCTGCTGGTCACAGCATTTTTTAGTTCCCGTGGTTGCTGAGATGCTTCAGCCCAGACTGGAGTCAGCACTTGCCTGGTGGTTAAGGTTTGACATCCAGCCAGAGGTGAGGACAGAGCCACATGGTGCTGTGACATTGGTGGTGCTGACTTCTTCCTTCTTGGTGGGTTTTGCTGCTGGGTTTGTGTCTCACGGAGCTCCGCTCCATACCGAGGCTCTAGCCCTTATAGCCTTCCCTTTGTGCTGAAGCCTGACCTTTGTTTCCCCCAGAGGCCCCCAGAGCCAATCTTTTCACAGAGGCACTAGGCTGGCCCTGCTGAGCCCCAGCCCTGTGACTCAGGACCCATAGTGAGAGTCTGCTCCTTGTGCTACAGTATAAAGTGAGCAATTAATATTAAAATTTTCTACTTGAAAAAAAGAAAGGAAGGAAGGAAGGAAGGAAGGAAGGAAGGAAGGAAGGAAGGAAGGAAGGAAGGAAGGAAGGGATAAAGAAAGAACTGGCAATTATTTATTATTTATTATTTATCAAAGCGCATTCATCTCAAGATACAGTGATCCATATAATAAATACTTCATGCCTCTAGTCTCAGCACTCAGATGGCAAAGACAAAAATTTCATAATTTATACTCCAAACTGGTTTCCATGGGGTAACTTGTCTTAAAACAGTAAACAAACAGCAGTAAATACAAACCAAACTGTTTACAGGAAATGTGCTTTTATTTTGAAATATGCTTGTACTCCCTATCATGTCAGAGACAAGTTGAAGTTTATCAACAGCAGCTCTCTTGATCACAATGACATTTTCTTTCCAGAGACAGGTTTGTGTCCTCCTCTGTGAACAAGACCTAATTACTTCGCTTCTTGTTATCCTGTATACAATTTCTACTATGTTTAAAGACAGTGGTCCGTCTTGATGGCATTTCAATGTGTTATCTTTCCCTTTGTCTTTCTAGTTCAAGGAGTATTTTTTCCCATGGAAAGAAACCAGGCCAAGCATTGTCCATTTCATGGTCCACAATGGGAAGACACATTTCATGGAAAGCCTGAATGGTCAATCGCAACATGAGTCTGATTGAAATATGAATGCTTTAAAGGCACAAATTTTAGGATAGGACACTTTATTCAGGAAAGCTAGTAAATAAAATGTATAATAAATGCACTGGAGTAAATGTCATCTCCAAACAGCAACAACAGCAATATCTCTGACTAAAGTAAGGTCATTGTATTATCACAGCATTAGAAATGTAACTAATACAACTTCCTTACATTCAAGTTGAGGTTCTCCCTTACTCATTAGTGATCACTGTAAGCCATGATTAGCAATCTTGGCTTGATTATGAAGTTGATATAAAAGCGGCAGAATTAACTTAGTATTCACACTAAAGTACACAATGTATCTTATTTCAGTACTCACCAGTAGTGATACTTTATTTGTGCTGAAATGCGATATTCTATTTGTATGTTAAATAATAAATAAAGTTTGCCTGAAGATCAGAGGTCATAGCCTTAAACAGAAGTCAGGTGGTGGTAGCACATGCCCTTAATCCAATCATATGGCAAGCAGAGTCTATCTGTTCAAGGACACAGCCAAGTGTGCTGACACATGCCTTTAATCCCAGTACCAACCATAGAGACCTGGAGGTGTGTATAGACAGGCAGTGATGTGGCTGGGCTTAGAGTCAATGAGAAAGCAGAACAAGAAGGCAATAAAAGTGCAGTTTAGACAGGAAGAAGCTCTCTTGGGAAGCTACGGCAAGCTGGTGAGCTAAGGTTAGTTGGAGGCTATTGCTCTGATCTCTATGGCTTGCACCTCTGTATTTGGCTCTGTGTTTCTTATTTAATAAGACTGCTTAGAAATTTGTCTGTACTCACCTTGTTTCAAGGATCAATAGACATGTGTTATTTAAAAAATTAAAAGTAAAGTATATCAAAACATGTATGTACTCCTTTGAAAATGTCCATTTTTCAAGGTAGATGAAGGGATGAGAACATAGTTCAAATGCATCTTACTGATAAACTCATGAGCATCTTCTGAAACATTTAACCACTATATGGTACAGCCCTAAACCAGGCTGTTGTGCATGAATTTGTTATTTGAGAACTGGCACTTATTTGTTTTTAATGAAAGATTTTACAAACTACCTTTTACATAGACATGTTTAATACTCTTAGAAGTGTTACTGGGTGACAGCATTTTTTTCAATTAAAAATTCCTTTTGGCAGATCTTGAAGTCTGTTTCAAAATCCATTAAGTTTAACAGCAAACACACACATAAAAACTCTAAGAAACTCTGCTATTAGAGATTAAATTTTATGTGTTTAGATGAGCATACAATTAGCAATGAAAGTAATATTTTAGCATTTTTTAACTAAATGGCCAATTAGTGTTTAAAAAATATCTGGAAGAATGTTATTGAAGATATGCAAAGATGGGGATTGGTTGCTGCTGTCCCTCTTTTAAGAATTCAAATGCAAACAATATGTTCCTCTGAGTTGAATAACAAAAGACAAAAGATAAAAAATAGCTAAGTTAGCATGGAAGAGGAATCTTTCAGTTTCCCATCCCTACACAAAGAACTACAGCCAACTACTGACTGCTGGGAGAAAGCGAATTTGACTCTCCCATGGATGAGCCTATTTATTGGTTGGTTGCTCGATGCAGCTTTGAAAGCCATATACACACGAATACCAAACATAGAATAAGCATGTTTTTAATGTGTCTTTGTGTGTATATGTGTGTGCATCCACATACATATATATGCATATAACATATAATCAAAGAAAAAGAGGTTATCAACTTAAGGTTGCCATGCGTGAAAGGTTGCTGGTAGGGGCTTCAAGGAAGATAAGGAAAGAAGACATGGTAATTCTTTCTTGACTAAAAATATTTTTAAAAAATGAGATTTTGGGAAAAAAGTGTGATGTACATTCCCACTTATGCCATGATAATTTTAAGCTCCGCTACTTTTTTGTCTATGCTGATTAAAACAGAAGTGTTAATATTTGATTTTATGAAATTTTTTGCTTCCTACATTTAGAAGGCAGCTGTGCTTTCCACTATATGATCAAAGTTGCCCCACATATTTGCAATGAAAACAGTGATATATAGTACAAACAAAAAAATATAACTGCTAACAAAAGACATTAACAAAATAATTTGTGGGTATATTCAGTGTGTGGATTTAATATGGAATCAGTTTTATCAAATGCATCACATTACTTTGAGAATATAAAAGAGAAAATGTGTCATTAGTTTTCCCATCTTATTAGTACCATGTAATTGGTATAACCCCCAGTTATTCCAAGTCTTCGTTAAAATGTTCTCCCATGACCATATATTATATTTTATTATAATTTTATGTCATCTATAGAAGGAATCAAATTAATGATTTTAATAACACCTTTAACCTTCTCAGAGTTGGTTCTGCATGAGAAACAATATAATAACTATATTTAAATGTATCCTTTAATTGGCCATCACACTAATTCTTTTCTAGAATAATAAATCGGGTAAGCCATTCTTATTATTTGTCCTGTGTACACTGCAATTACATTTTCAGCATGCTTGAAGTAGAATATCAATGCAGGCTTAAATTAGCATTGTTACACTAAATTAATTGTAAAATACATAAGCACAATTGCCTAGCTCTAGCATTTCACCCTTATTTCAACTACGTATGTCACATGAATACACGGCATAGGCCTTGTAGAGTCAGCACACCCTGTTCCAATGAGAAACATTGCAATGCATGAAATGTGAATGTTAAAAGAAAGAAAAATCCATAATGCATGAGGCTTGATAATTATATGTTTACTTGTCGACTGAAATAATTTGAAGAGATCTTGGGACTAACCCAGAAGTGTAACACTTCTTACACTACAGTAGCTTACCAAGTCTTATATTTTTAACTGGCTGTGTAGAAATTTTACTAACTAAATAATCACAAGGCTGCTTTGTAATCATCAACATGGCCAGACATAGACAAGTAATACAGCTTCTAATGAAACTAGTTAAAATTAGGTTATATAGTACTTTCTTATGAGATTGTTGAAAGCTGAGTGGTAGGCTAAGGTCTGACCAAAGGAGACTCAAAAAAATAGCTAATTAAAAATAGAGAAAAGTGGCATTTCACATAGATTTTAAATATCTGTGGGGCATGAAATATATTTATAGATGAAAACACACTATATAGAACATACTCTAGAATATGAACTATGAAATTATATTAAGTTGCTTTTATTGTTTTCATGTTTAGTAATATAGAAAATAAAAAGCACCAAAAAGACTTTGAGGAAAAATATACTCATGTATAACAGCAGAAAAAAAAAGCACTTTAAAATGGAAGATGCCTCTCTTTGCTGAAAGTGTATCTTTGCTAACACACAGTATTGTCAAAGTTGAATGGAGTCAATTTCTCTTGCCTTTAAGCTGCCTGAGATGTTTCCTTACAGCAGCCTGAAGGTACTGAGCTACTTAATCTGGAGGGTAAAGAGCCGCATCTTTAACACTGAGGCTGTGTCATAGAGAAAACAGCATAGAAATGTCAATATTCTATGACTTTCCTTAGGAATAATACAATTGCCTTCCTCTGCCTCACTAAAATAAACTAACAAAAATTCTGCCTTTCAGTTTTTTCTATAATATTATGTATTTAATAATTCATATTTACTCATCCATAGTTTATGAATAACAATTCCTACAATGTTTTACATTTTATTTACATGTGCAATATTTTAGCTTCATTTCTATTTAATAACATTGTTATTTTTCTATGTTTTACTTAAATGTTTTTAATTTTTGCTATTGTTTTAGAAATCAATTATTTATTTCAAGTTTATCTTGTTTTAAGTAATATGTTCTTAAGTGTACACTCTTTCATACTGACTGCCAACACTTTTATCAGCATTATTCTTGTACTCTCTTTAGGGTGCTCAATATTTTTAAATAATTCTGAAAGAATATAAATGAAAACAATCTAGCATTAATAATATCTGTATAATTTCTAATTCATTCTTCATTACTTAAAAGATTTATTCTCTTGAATCCTACATTAGTTTATACAGTGAGCTCATAAAAATCTTTCTTTGTATGTCATTCAAAATTTTGATGAAATACAGGAAATGACTGAATTAGGTTTTATGTAAACATTTACAATTCTGATTAAGGGTTATCAAGGTGAATATATAAGATTATTATAAATATGAGCTAAATATGATTCATTCTTAGTATATCTAAACGAAGAAATCCAGAGTAAGTTTAACTTGATCAGGTGGCATAGCTCTGTAATCCTAACTCCTTAAGGATTTAGGACAATCTCACAAAGGACAGTGAACTCACATTCAATCTTCACCATAGCAAGATCACATCCAGAAGAAGCAAATTAATAGGAGCTTATACCAAAATGAAGGAAAAAATGGCTGTGTGTGTAAACTCATAGGAGAGAATTTTCCTAGCAGCTCTGAGACCCTCAAGTTTATCTCCAATGGGTCGTATAAAAAATAATAAAATAAAATAATGAATAAATAAAGGTTGATAAAAATAAAATTTCAAAAGGAAATTGAGTATGTAGAAGTCTATCTAAAAATGTTAATTTGATAAGAATGGAAAGATAAATTTATATATGAATGAATATGCTATGAAAAAGATAAATGAAATATAAACATTTGCATATAAACAGGAAGTCAACAATTACAAAAATAATTTCTAAATTAAAACCCATCTGATATCATTTTAATGCATTATTTCATCAGCAAAAGATTCCACCAAAAGCCCTTGGTGCTTTTGATACTAGAGTCTCATTTTGTTGCTAGGCTGTGGTTGTTTTAAATAGACATGGATTCACCAGAAATATTATAGACAGGTTTAACCCTGCACTTCAGTATCTCCAGAGGAGATGACAAATAGATCTAGGCTTCCCTTTTTTCCTCTGTTGATATCATCAGCTACTGCCATCCACTATCTTGTACCTCCATGAAACTAAGCAAAGAATAGCATCTTGGAGCATAATTCCAATGAGGGGACTGAAAATCAGAGGCCTCACAAGGTTTTGAAACACTTGAATACCTTGTAAAAGGGAGGGATTGACCTAACTGAATTCTTGGGCTATTCAGCAGGGATTCTAGAAAGGATTTACTAAGAAAGCAGGACTAATTAACTACCGAACAAAGGATATCTGTGCTCAAACTAAAGAAGCTTAACAAAACACCTTAAAAGGATCTAACTGAACTGTAATCAAATTAATTACTTTTCAAAAAACACCCATCACTTTACAGAATGATTCTTTGAGGACCCACTAGACATTAAAAATGAAACATCTATAATCCATGACATTAAGTTTCATATACAGGAAAAAGGGGAGGATTAAGAAAAACTGTCAGTCCAATAGAAGCACAGGAGAGAGATGATAAAATCAGCTTACAGAATTTTTAAATATCTTTTTAAATATATTGAAGGTATTAAATATAATCATGGTGGAAATTCCAACAAGCTGTTTATATATAGTATGTGCAATGCTGATTATCAACTTCATGTGAAAATATACATATCCTACAAAAGCCAAAAAATGCTAACAAAGATTAATAAATTTGAAGCCTTATTCTATACATATGAAGATAGACTGTATAAATATCTTGTGTCTTCAACTATTACACTTAATAAGAAAGTAGCAAGTTATACCTCTTTAAAATTGAAAAAAATATGTTTCTTATTAGCTATTAATATTAGTTATAAAAACAGTAGACAAATTAAGTTATGACAAAAAGACAATAATGTCTGCATGTATAAAATCAACAGTTATTCATTATTCATTAAAGGGCTTACACTAGGTTAAACAAAAATAGCTATTTACAAAGGATGACATGAGTAAAAGAAATGGCTACTGAAAATAGGAAAATACTTACATTGCTACTTTACACTGTATAATATGTGAAGAGCCAATAAGTATTTGAACATAAGTGCATCATGACAGACCATACATAAAATGTAAAGTGTGTCCAATCAGAATGTGATTGCTTCCTCCCATATCTGTCAAGTCACTACTGGACCATTATCAGGCAAGTTATGGTAGCTGGTTTGATCTTGATCTGGGGGAAGGATCACTGACTTACCCTCCCTGACCCTGCCCAATTCACATAGCAGGTCCTAGTCCTGTGAAAGAAAGCAGAAAGAAACTCACAGCTCAGATCCAGCTTGATTTTCCAATGTCTCACAACCAAAGTATATGAAGTCTGAAGCAATGGGGCCTCACAAAGCTAGCTGGTTAGTAAGCAAGGAAATTGACAAGAATCTGGAATGTTTTGAGGACTTTGGGGGCTTTCTTGAACAAAAAAAACAAACAAACATAGGAATGTATCCAAAACCTCATACTGATAATTGCATGCCCTCTCCCTAAAACTAAAAGAGCCAGGCTTAGTGGATATCTACAATAGAACAACTCACAAACAGTTGTGACTCTTGCACATACTTTTACATGATCAAGCCAGACAAAATTCCCTACACAGACTGGGGAAGGGACTACTGAATTTCTACCATCAGTTGAGGAGATACTGACAATTGATGGCTGCTGGAGGGATGAGAGCCATTCTCTTTAGCAATGAAGCTGGTGTTACATGAGATGGTCCTATGTCTATGTAGATATAGGCAACACTAAGTAGATGCAGCAGGTTTTAATAAAAGGCGAGGGTGATAAGTTGTTGGGGGGAATAATGGAAGACTTGGAGCAGAGAAAACCGACGTGACTAGATTTGATCAAAACGCACAGTATGTGTCTACTTTTTTTCTGGAATAACATAATTTACCCGTGAAATGTGTCTCCTTTGAAACATTTTTTATGTTTTTAACAGATTTAAATAGTAGCTGTCCTTCTCTAAAGGGGGAATTCATGTCTTACACTGTAAACCTAGTCACAGACCTTAGAGGAGAGCCTATTTCTGTTCCTTTGCTAAATGTACATAGCAAACTACCATCCTTATGTTCATGTCTGTTCCCACCAATAGTGATATTCTTAGCCTTCATCAGTAAAACTCTTCTTCTCATGGGTAGAGGTTAATGTAAGCATCCGTAACTAATCAAAATATGGACAATAGGAGATGGTTGAATGTTCTTTCTTAAAAGGGTCATATAGATAACCCCTCTAAGGGATTAGGGGGAAAAAAATCACAGAATAATGGAAAGAAAGGAGGAGCCAGAGGTTAGAGAGGTGTACTATCAACAGTGCATTCTGAACATGACATGGCCATTGTGCCCATGAATGCAGTAACTCTGTCATTTCCTGATGAGGACCTGCACAAATCTTTATTTGTCACCAACTCTCCCCATATGGAAGAGGAGCTCATGGGGAATCAATACCATTAATGAGTGTTAAGGATCAGGGGGATTCATTTTTTTGTTGTTTGTTTAAATTATGTAGACACTCCTGTAGCTGGAAGGTTTCTCCAGTTCTGCTCAGCCCTGCAGTCAGGACGAATCTCTCCCTCCAGGGGCCCGCAGCTGCTTGATCCCAAGTAAACACATAGAGGCTTATATTATTTACACACTGTATGGCCTATGGGTCAGGTTTCTTGCTACCTAGCTTTTATATCTTAAATTAAGCCATTTCTATTAATCTATGCATTACCATATGGCTTTGTAGCTTACCGGTAGTTTTACATCTTGCTTTTCCTGGCTGTGGATCCCAGCTTCTCCCCAGGACCCACCTTTCTACTTCCTGTCTCTCTCAGATTTCCACCTGCCTCTAAGCTGCCTTGCCATAGGACAAATCACTTTATTTATTAACCCAAAGGGACAACATTTATTCATAGCATACAGAAAGACATCCCTCAGCACACTAATGTATTTTTAAGTTGCAGTATATTACTTCCCTACACCATGCTCAAGTAAACCACCATAAATCAACTGGATGTGGATTATCAAAGAAGGAAGAGACTTTTGGAAAGAAGAGTTTCAGTGGGAAAAATGAGGGATGAGGGAGAGTCATGGGTGAAAATGTGCCAAACTCTGTACATACTTGTCAGGAACTGAAATAACTGCAAAGAGAAAATAAATGAAAATTAAAACCACAGTCAGATAGCACCATACCCAAACAATATAATCTACAAGGTTAAGAAGATCTTTTTAGGATTTGGAATGTGCAATTGTGATTCGGTACATTTTATACAGTTTACTGCACAATTAGTATGAAGCCCACAGTAGCAGTACTCTTAGATACTCATTCAAATAAAAAAAAATCAAATTTAACTACATTATATCTCATACAAAAATTTTAGAATTTACAGTATTTCCTAGCTGAAAGCAAATGAAATGAATAATAATAGGTAAATGATTCTCTTATTATGATTATTTTCAAACAATGAAACAATAAACACCACCACAATGGAACAAAACACTAATATCTAAATGCTAAAAAAAAAAAAGACAAAGGAATCCAGTTATATAAAAACAGGTAATCAATTCAGAAAATTTAGATGGAGTGACAGAAGCAGTGGGATGGCTATGATCAAAATCCACTGCTTGAAATTCTTAAAGAATAAACACAAATGCTACTTAAATAATAAAAGCAGTTGTTGGAAGCCATAGTAAGTAAATGACGGTTTCAAAATGAAACTATGAACATATTCTCTGCCTAAATTCAAGTACTTTTATGCCTTCACTGAACTGAGGACATGGTAACACAAATTTCAAATGGTCTTATTAATAAAAACCAGAGGGGTTAACGATGAAGGATCAAAGAAACAGAACAAGCCACATCCAACCTCACCTTGTCAACTTCTCAGCAGATCTTGTTTCCTCAAACAGGAAGCCTCTGAGTCCTCATCCAAATGGATCTCAGCTGAACTGCTGCTAAAAGCCTAAAAGCTTAAAAAGCTTAAAAAGCCTCTAGTTCCCAGTCCTTATACACCTTTCTGCTTCATGCCATTACTTCCTGAGATTAAAGGCATGTGTCTTTCACAAACAAGACTTGAGATCTCAAGTGCTGGGGTTAAAGACATTTGTCACCATGCCTGGCTGTTTGCAGTTTGGCCTTGAACTCACAGAGATCTGGATTGATCTCTGTCTCCGGAATGCAGGTGTGTGTGCCACCATTTTCTGGCTTCTATGCTTATCTAGTGGCTGTTCTGTTCTCTGACTCCAGATAAGTTTATTAGTGTGGACAATATATTGGGGGACACAATATTACCACAGACAATACTCAAAATGGAAGTATTATATAACCTGTAAATTATATCTCAATGACTGATTAAAAATGTGACATAACAGCCAGAGGTTGAGTATCAACATCAAAGATCAATTTAAGCAAAAAGTGGTATAAGAGTAGTATTCATGTTTGAATAAAATTATGATTTAAAATCAGTTGCATATAGTAGAGTGAGGGTTGGGCAATGAATTCTATGTAAGGACAGTCGCATCTAATGATAGCTCATTGCTAATATCAGTAGAAAACTATAATTGTAGCTGCAGTTTTGGAATGATTTTGTCTCTTATCTGATGTGTTATTCTTTGCTCTCTATCACACTCTAATCTACCTTTGTTAAATGTAAATTGATTTCTGATGAGCAGATTATAAATAAGAAATTTTCTGTCCTTTCTCATCAATTACTCAAGTTTCAGAACCTAAATAAAGAAATCATGTCAAAAGTATATATATATATATATATCTTCATTCCATTTAACAAATTTTTACACTGTCAGAATTAAGAAGATGTGATGGCTACTGCAAATGCTGCAAAATAAAAGATTCTGAGTTGCAGGCAATCTCTAATAACGTATTTCCTTTGTTCAAAAACACCTTATAACTTAAAGGTTCCTATGGTTCAGAGAATTAGACATTCCAGCTGATAACAATTTAGACTTGTGTCTAGTATAGCAAATGATCCAGTTGCTATAGTATGAGTACTTCTTTCCCTCATGTTAACATGTGGAAATAACTCATTATATGGGAAACAATATAAAATACAAATATTTGTGCTTATTAATTCATGCAGGGCTATAAAATTTCCCAGCTTACTCTCTTTCTGTTGTGACTGCTGGAGTGCTAAGGGAACAGTCCTGAAATATTTGCTGTTCTCAGTTACATACATGTTTACAAGGACATTTTCAAACACTGGCATTTTGATGAACCCGAAAGTCACATACAAAGGAAATGAATATAGTTTTAGGTAGAGTTGGGTTCTTCTTGCATATTTATTTCTAGTCACTTGAGATCTCTCCTGACAGTAGACTAGTTGGGGATCTGTTTCCAGATTGTACAGTTCGCTCTATTAAAAGTTTCAGATCTTAAAACCGAACAGCTGTTCCAACAGCCACTATTCCTAGTCACAGGAGGGTGTTATGGCCATATGGACAGATGTGCAAAGCCATTCACAATGGAGCAGAGAAGAGCTTACATGGACTATACATGGCAGTACTTTGTGTATGAAGGGCATCACAAGAATATTTATGAATTGCAAGTGGCTTGGGATGTACTTCTGTGGGTTAGAGAGTGTGAGGGAGGCAGAATGCCTGTTGTGCAGGAATAATATGTAAACCTCATCCTTTGGAAACAAATAATGGATTGTGTCTTTTGAAGACATCATTTATATTTTAGAATATTTTTATGTTTACAATAACATTTGGTAGGAAATACACACTGATTCTATCGAATACAATCATGATGGTAAATTTGTTATAGTCTGTGGACCAGCATGACACATTGCTTTTTTTTATTGAAAGTCTGTAGTTAAATTAAAAGTCATCCTTGCTTTTCAGTGTTACTGGGTTTAGACAAATGACAGTAATATGTGTCCTCTATTACTGTTGTATACAATTATTATACAATGCCCCAATTCACTGTATACAATGGACTCATCAGTCTTCCCATCCGAACACATGAAAATCACTTATTATTACTTTCATAGTTTTCCCTTCTCCAGTATGCTCCATGGTTGTATTATAATATGTAATGTCACAGGTTAGAGAAAAAAAATCTGAAACTTATAAATTATTTGAGCCTCAAACACCCAGAAAAAAGTGTTGGGGATTTTATCCATATAATTAGATTTAAATTGGATCATATGGTATATGATGTACTATGATCTGATTCAGCCTTAGGATAACTAAGAGAAAAACACCACAAGGTGAGGATGACTTTATGAAGGGTTACACGGGAGAATAAAAGAAAGGAGCCTTTCTCTCGACCATTGCCAGTAGTCTACATTGGATGTATCATTATGGATTTCTGGGGACCTTTCTAGCACTTTGCTTCTTCTGTTCTCATGTGGTCTTCATTTATCATGGTCTGTTATTCCTTGTTCTCACTTTCTGTTCCTGATCCAGCTGGGATCTCCTGCTCCCCTAAGCTCTCTTTCATTCAAAACTTGCCCTTCATTACTCCCACTGTCGTCCAGATTGCTCATATAGATCTCATCCATTTCTCTGTCATTGGGCAATCTCTGTGTCTTTCTTAGGGTCCTGCTTTTTAGGTAGCCTCCCTAGAGTTGTGTAGCAGTTTAATCATCTTTGATTTACATCTATTATCCTACTATGAGTAAGGACATACCATGTTTGTCTTTCAGAGTCTGGGTTACCTCACTCAGGATGATTTTTTCTAGATCCATCCATTTGCCTGCAAACCTCATGATGTCATTGTTTTTCTCTGCTGAGTAGTACTCCATTGTGTATATGTACCATATTTTCTTTATCATTCTTCAGTTGAAGGGCATCTGGGTTGTTTCAAGGTTCTGGCTATTACAAACAATGCTGATATGAACATAGCTGAGCAAATGACCTTGTGGTATGATTGAGCATTCCTTGGGTATATGCCCAAGAGTGCTAAAGCTGGGTCTTAGGGGAGGTGGATTTGCAATTTTCTAAGGAAGCGCCATATTGATTTTCAAAGTGGCTGTACAAGCTTGCATTCCCACCAGCAGTAGAGGAGAGTTCCCCTTGCTCCACATCCTTTCCAGCATAAGCTGTCTTCTGTGTTTTTGATCTTAGCCATTCTGAGAGGTGTAAGGTGACCTAGTCTGTAGATCAGATGGCCAAACACCCTAACTGTTGTGCTGGAACTCTCATCCAATAAATGATGGAAGTGGATGCAGAGATCCTCAGCAAGGCCCCAGGTGGAGCTCCAGGAGTCCAATTGTCAAGAAAGAGGAGGGACTGTAAGAGTGTGAATTGTTGAGACCAAGATTGGAAAAAGCACAGGGACAAATAGCCAAACTAATGGAAACACATGAATTATGAACCAAAAGCTGTGGAGCCCCCAACTGGATCAGGCCCTCTGGATAAGTGAGACAATTGAATAGCTTGAACTGTTTGGGAGTCACCCAGGCAGTGGGACCCAGACCTGTCCTTAGTGCATGAGCTAGCTCTTTGGAACCTGGGGCTTATGTGGGGATGCTTTGCTCAGCTTGGAAGGAGGGGACTGGACCTGCCTTACTGAATCTATCAGTTGAGCTTAATCCCCAGGGGAATCTTTGCCCTGGAGGAGATGGGAATGGGGGGGGGGGGCTGGGAGGGAGGTGGGGGGGGCAGGGGCGGGAGGGGAACCCATGGCTGATATGTAAAATTAAAACACAAATATAATTAAAAAATAAATAAATAAAAGAAAAAATATAAGAAAGGAGCCATATATAATTTGAGAAGACCACAAGAGAATACTGTTGAGCACCTGGTCTTTAAACCTCCATCTCTCACAGCTGTGAAATGAATTTGTTAGGTCACCCACTTCCTGATAGTGTGTGATGGAAGTGCCATCAATCAAATGCACTGTAGTTTTCATAGATTGTCTATGTTCCCTGATATCTACGTATTTTTCATGATTTGTTATCTCATTAATTTTTAGTGCTAAATGATATTCCACTGCTACAATGAGCCCAGTATTTTTTTTGCTATTCATTTGCCAAAGGATATTCAGTTGGTTCAAATTTGGGCTGTCTTATGAATAAAGATGCTGTAACCATTCAAGAAAATATTTTTGTATGGACACATTGTAGCTCAGTAGGCAAGTGTCAGATAGATTAAAAGAAACAAACTGGTGTTACTTTATAATTCTACCAGTTAACAGATTTCCATGTTGCTTCATAAACTGCCAACATTTGCTTTGGTTGGTTGTTTGAATTTATGCCACTTTAATATCATACTAGAGTCTATTGTTTGGATTTGTCTTTGACAACACACAATTCTAGGTATCTTTAAAGGCTTATTAACTGAAATGTCTATATAACATCTCTATGAGGTATCTCTTTTGTTTTTGGATGGTATGTATGATGGAGATACACTGAAAATGCTTTGCAAAGAAGAAACAGATCTTAATTCTGTTTTGAAGTACCTTTCTGACTAACATACATGAATGACTTGAGGGAAACAGGTACAGTGTCAAGATAGTATAGATAATTTTTTATTTTGTGAATTCATAAACTTTTGTAGCCCAGAGGTCTTTATCTATGGTGCTAAGTCTATAAATGGTGGTAAGTGGTGAAATGCAATACATATATTAAAATATGCTTCATACATACATTTGGTATGCATAAAACTGGTCACGTCTAACCATTTTCTATCAGCATACACACCGAAAACACACAGCATAAAGTTTACTATAGGATGAGAAATATCTAGTAGAATAACTAACTTAAAAGTCATTTGTACCAGGCTTTCTCTTTGGGGCCACCAGCCTGCTCCCACATCATGACATGGAGATTTGGTATTAGTTACGAATGCTTGGCTTTATCTTAGCTTTTATTTTAATCTAGGTCTCTTTATCTATGCTTTGCCTTGGGGATTTTTACCTTCCTTTCTGTATGTCCTACTCTGTGCCTGCTCGGTGGTGGCTGCCTGGCTGGCTACAGGCAATTCTTTTACTTTCTCCCTTGTCTCCCCTCTTCATCTTCTCCTCTTTGCCTGCCAGCCCTGCCTATCCCACTCCTGCCTAGTTATTGACTGTTAATCTTTTTACTAAACCAATCAGGTGCCTTAAGCAGACAAGGTAAAACAAAACAAACAAACAAACAAAATCTTTACCTAACTAAACACACATCCTTATCTCCATAAGCAAATGCAGCGTAAACAAATGTAACATACCTTTACACAGAGTAATATTCCACATCATAAACAAATATAACACATCTTTATATAATTTCCACAACATTTCTCCCTTTTGGTCTAAATAAAAAGAAATGTTTTAAATTTAACAAAGTAAGATTATATACAATTAGAACAATTATCAAATAAGGGTTACATGCACAATGGGCAGTCCATTTGTATTTCTCAAATTCAAAGGAAATGCTCTGTTATTTATGCTATCTCAAGGAGTTCAAAATTTTGTACCTAATTTACCTTCTATCACATCTAAGGTAAAGAATAACTATAACAGTCTAGTCTTCAACTTCATTGAAGACCCCAGACAGATATAATATTACCTGAATAAACAGGAAGTGCAATGCAAGCAACTTCCAAAAATAGACCAGCAGAGACATCTGGCTGCCTGGACATCCACCCAAGTTTCCCCTGCAGCATTGGGGCATCTGTCTATGACCTAAAGCAGACATTTCTATGGAGCAGGAATTTTAAAGGAATGTCCTGCCTTGCTTTGGAAAAGTTCAATGGTCCCTTTTCTTTGTGTCCAGCAGAATATCTGGAAGACTTTTCTTTGAAGCAGGAATTTTGAAAGATTGTTAAGCCTTATCTTGGCAAAGTTCAACAATATTTTGCCTTTGTGTCCTGTTTGTCCAGTTTATATAGCAAACTGTCAGCAGTCAAGGCAAGAAGTTTCTTGCCCAAATATCTACCTTTGCCACAATAAAAGCAAACTCTATATGGAGTTTCTTTGATCCCCATCATCTTCTCTGACATATATTGGTGTTTCCAGGGGCAGATGTGACTCATTGTCATGAAAAGCCTCAGGTTATCAAATATCTTAAATGCCATAATTTGTAGGTCTTTGAAGTGTTTGGAGACTATCTATATATCTAAGTATACCTGTTTAACTTTGAAAACATGTCTAATATGGCTACAAGTTGGATTATTATAGATGACTAACTACCAACCTGCATTTCCTAATTATGCATTTTATTTTTAAGTGAGCTGCATAAGCACCATACCTCGATCAAGAGTAGAAATATACACACAGTCTAACAAAAAATCCTTTAAATTTGTAACAATAAAATCCATACCAATTTAAAATATTTGAGGTTAATAGCTGTCTTTTTATCCGATATTTCCATATTTCCCCTAAATGATGACAAATATCCATTACCCACTGATTAACCAAAGACCACCCACTCCACCACTTGGGAACATGGATGTTTTATTCTCTATATACTGCTTTCTGTTGTCTGTGGGTGAAGGAATCTTTAGAGAACCTGAGAAAATTTAGATAATGGTCACATTCTGAAAAACTCTCTGTAATATTTGTTGTCCAGTCCCTGTGTAATGATAAAGCCAAGCCTTGTCAGCAGTCCTAACTAGAATAGTCTGTAAGACTGGAACATCTCAGCCAACAGCCTTGAAGCTGTTCTGGATGCAGAACTCAGATGAAACTGTAACAGAGGCACTTTGAGAAGCTGGATCATCTGGGTCACTCATTTTCATTGGTGTTTGATCCCCTTGATCTGAAAACACAAAGTTTCAAAGATAACATACGAATCTGGATTAACACAAGTAAGGACTGTGCGTTGTACACAGGCCAGACAAGGATGATAGTTTTGTTTTATGTTTGAGCAGATAAAGTATATGTCACATGTCTTGTAGTTTTTTTCTTGGTTTATTCTTTATGTCTGTAGTCAAGATTTTTTAGGAGGTCTCCCTCAGTCAAACCTGATCTCTATTAACCTTGAATGAATCCACAGTCTTTTGTTTCCTGTCGGGAAAAAAAGCATAATCTCTTCCCAAAAACAATATGTATTTTTTTCACTTCCATTTTAAAGTTAATGCATTCCTAAAGATTCTAGACTGGTTTAGTTAAGTAGTCTCTCCTACAGTTCCATGTCTCTCAGCAAACATCATTCACTCACCAACATTCAAAAAATTCAAAGTTAACACAACACCACCCTGGATCCAGACTTCCGTGCATGTATTTTCCATCTCTATGTCAATTATTCTTTATAAATTATTTTCTTTTTCTATGACTGTCTATACTAATTTTCTTTTTTTTAAGCCTGTGCAAATTTTTAAACACATTGTAACCTGCTTAGAGTTTTGTTTTGTTTTGGTTTGGTTTGGTTTTGGTTTTAACCTGCTTTACTGTATATCTCTAGTCTTTTCTATCTTCATGAGCAAAATTTTAAACTGCTGAGCTACTACTGCAGCATTCTCTGGCGACTGGCCCCGCCCCCTTCTAGGGTCTGTGAAACCCAAGCCTAAGCCTGCAGCCCATTCCAGAGCTGTTTTGACTGGAACTGCATTCAACAGCCCCAGCTCTGGGATTCCAAAACTTTACTGTGGTAGGTGTTTTTACTTAACTTGCTGTTTGTACTTAGTTTACCGGCTTTTGTTTTTCTGTTTGTTTGTTTCTTTGTTTTGATTCTTTTTTCTTTATTTCTCATTTCTTTTTTTAATTTTCCTTCAGGTATTTCAGGAACTATGTGGAAATTTAGACCTCACCTTGAAATGCCCAATGTTCCAGGCTTTTTCTTTGGGGCTGCCATCCAGCTCCCAAATCATGACACAAAGACTTATCATTAGTTATGAATAATTTAGGCTCATTTCCAGATAGCTCTTTTGAATTAAATTAAATCTGTTTCTCTTTATCTACCACTTGCCTCAAAGCTCATTGCCTTTCTGTATATCTTACTTTCTTGCATCCTCCAGTGTTTGGCTGGCTGCTTGCTGCCTTGTTTCTGGCCCCAGGCATGTCTCTCTCTTTTTCTCTTGTTCTCGTCTTCTCTCTGGAGCCTAGATTTTTCCTCCTACTTATTCTCTCTGCCTGCCTGACCCACCAATCTCTCTACTGCCCGGTTATTGGTGGTTCCACTTCTTATCATACCAACCAGGCTGGCAAGGTGAAACAAATGCCAACACATCTTTACATAATTAAACAAATGCAGCCCAAACAAATGTAACACATCCTTACATAGTTAAACAGGCTGCATAAACAAATGTAATACACCTTCACATGTAACACATCTTTGCCTAGTTAAAATAATACTCTACAACAGTCATAAACGACTAAGAATTTTTCTAACCAACTTGATAACTGCTGCCACTATTTATAGTGTTATAGAAACATCTGGAAGCACATTTTGGAGTGAAACTGACATTTACTTTAAATTTGACTTTATTTTTTCACCTCACTGGCTTATTTGGGAATGGGCTAGAGATTCTACTGCTTTTTAATACAGAAGACTAAAATCAGGATATAAATATGGGTCAATAACCTATTGTATTGCTTTGTACTTTGTTTTCACAATGTGGTCATCAAAGAAGCATGATGATCACTTTGGTGTGGAGGATTATGAACATTGTTGCATGAGTGAATACATTTGGAATAAACGGCCATAACATGGCTTCTCCCAGTTGCAGCTGTGGCATTGGGTGTGGTATCTGTTTGAGGGAAGCTGTCTACAGTGTACATAGCAGCCTTTTTGTCCTCAGGATACTAAATGCCAGAACATTCTCCAGATGGCTGTGTCTTCAGGCTGCTAGGAAACATGTTTTGTTTGAGAGTTGAGACTTTACTGATATACATGGAATTACTTAAATGTTACCATGAAATGATTTTTTTCAATGAGTATAAAAAGAATTTTAAAGAGCTGAATGCCTAGTGGCCATGATTGAGCAGATTGACAATAAGTCACAGAGCTGAGTGACCACTATTTAACATGACTTTTTTTTTTGTTTATGCAGGATTATAGCTAGGCATTCTCTTTGTTAGGCCTATATTATAATCGTAAAAATAACTTCAAAGCAAATTAATATTAAAATATATACTTTATTTCATTGTTAAAGAAAAATAATTCTCAAGGAAAAGCCAAGCTAAATAAATCTGATATTTAAAAACAGAAAGAGCGGGAATTAAGTTATTTAGTAATAAAATATATTAAGTAATTCTGTATTGGTGTGTAGGGAGATCATAAGAAATATGTAGGAACACTTATTCTCTACTTGAAAGCTAAATCTGAAAATATAATTTTAGTTGCGTGAGAATAAAATTAAAATGTCTCTAGAAAATGCTCTATTAATAGAAGTTGTCAAAAAGATTTTTCTTTATTTTTTAACAATGTATTTCTACATAATTCTGTATCCCCTGCTTCTGAACATGTAGTAGAGATAATTTTCAGATTCATGGTAAAACTCACACCCCAATTTTGAATATTAATAAGTAAAAAGTCTTTTATTCAAAGAAAATGTCTAGAAAATTACTCATAATGATATTGTTGACCATTAATGTGTCCTTGCCTTTCAAAATTAGAAACGCTATAAAAATATGTGTTAAAATTACTAAAAATCATGACAGTTTTATCAAAAACACTTATAATGATTAGTAATATATCACTACTCAAATCTGAGTTACAACTCATAAACCTGTATCAAACTGCCAATTCAAAAATATTTTCAATGTTCTAAAATTAAGACATCAGCTTTTAGTACAAAATCTCCCCTTTCAGAAAGCTAGGGAGTAGAATATAAAGAAATACAATATTGCTGCAGGTATTATAGTTATTTAATCTTTAAAATATAATTTTTATGTTACAAATTCCAGAAAATACTTTTCCTAAAATAAAATTACCTCTTTTTATTACATTTTACTTTTCTTGTACATTTAAACCTGAAACCAATCAAGAATTACATAAATTCTGTACTCCTAAGGGTACAAAATAAAATTTTCTGATACAGTATTTATATGAAATAAAATTGAGAAAATAACCTATTAATTCCATAGCTAAAGGAACACATATGTAAAAATATGCATTTAATTATAGTTTGGCTTGTATTTCTTAGTTAATTATCAAAGAAATATAGTGAGCACATATAGTAAAATATTCTCTATTGATATAGATTGACTAAAATTAGGTGCATATTATAAAAATCATATGTATTTTTCAATTTTCTATTGTGTATCATTGTTATGGTACAGATTTTATTTGTTGAAGTAAATAAAGAACAATGTACCAAAATTCTCTCTCTCTCTCTCTCTCTCTCTCTCTTCCTTACTTCTTTCTTAAGAAAAACTCTTTCCTTCCTTCTTAATTAATTAATTAGTTGAGACGGAGTCTCATACTTCTGGCAGGCTTGGAACTTGCACTGTGTAAACCAGGCTTGCTTCAACTCACAGGTATCTTTCAGCCTCTCACTCTGGAATGCTGGGACTAAAGGTGGGTTTCACAAAGTCCAGAAAACTGTTTTATTCTTACCTCATTCAGCTCTTATCAAACCAACATGAAATTTATCAAAATGATGTTGGAATGTACTTGGTTAGATAAGGAGAGTTATTGTTAGCTTTTTGGTACAACCAGGATACTCACTGGTGGGGATATCCCTTGAGTCTCCTCCCTGGACCTTCATCTTAAATACTATTTCCATGTTGACAATCATTTCCTGTCTTGGGAAGTTGCATGCAAGCTTCACATTTACTCAATGAATTGGCCACAAATCATGTTTCTTAAACTTGCTTTCAGTCTGCTTCTGTCCCTTTTCACTCTGTATTCCCTCTGTGTATATTTTTCATTTGTGGTGATGTATTTTGTCCCCCAATATACTATGTCCCCCAATAAAAGTTATCTGAGGATCAGAGGAAAAGGCCAGCCACTATAAGAAAACATAGAAGTCAGGCAATGGTAGCACATACCTTTAACCCTATCACTTGGGAGGCAGGGATCTGTCTGGATCTCTGTGAGTTCAAGGCCACAGTGGGAAACAGAACCAAGCGTGGTGATATACACCTTTAATCCCAGCATTAACCACAGAGGTCTGGAGGTCTGTACAGAGAGACAGGAAGTGACAGCTGGGTAGGAAGAGGAAGTGATACTGCTGATCTGAGAAAGCAAATGAGTGAGTAGAACCAAAAGGAATATAGGTGTGGGTATACAGGAAGTAGCTCTCTTTGGAGACTGAGGTGTCAGTGAGGTTAGCTGTGGCTTTTCCTATTCTTCTGATCTCTTAGGTTTTTACCCCTATATCTGATATCTGGCCCTGTTTTTTTTGTTGTTGTTGTTGTTTGTTTGTTTTTAATTTAATAAGACCATTGTAGATGTAACCGGCTTGTTAAATAAGAAACACAGAACCAATTGCAGAGTTAAAAACCACAAGGTCAGAGCAAGAGCAGAAAACCTTAGCCTTCACTGCTTCTGCTGTCCTTCCTCTCCACAAGAGAGCTACCTCTGTGTGTCCTATCTTTTTTATAGACTTTCTGTTCTGTTTTCTCATTGGTTGTAAACCCAGCCACGTGACCTCCTTGTCACTGCCTGTTTGTAAAGACCCCAAGGTCTTCTATGGTTGAGATTAAAGGCGTGTGTCTGCCATGCTGGCTGTGTCCTTGAACACACAGAGATCTACCTAGCTCTGCCTCCCAAGTGCTGGGATTAAAGGCGTGCCCCACTACCTCCCAGCTTCTTCTCTGGCTTGCTTTGACCTCAAGGCAACTTTATTAACATACAAATAATCACATTTCAATACAAATAAAATATCACTATAGACCATTAGCAATTTGTTTACATTCATTGCCTGAAAACAAACACTATGGTAGTTTGAATGAGAATGACCCCCATATGCTCAAATATTTGAATTCTTATTATTCTACAGTTTTTGGAACTGACGGAAAGAATTGGTAGGTGTGGTCCTAGAGGAGGTGTGTCACTGTGGATGGGCTTTCACATTTAAAAATCCCTTCCCAGTTAGCTTCTATCTACTTTGTGATTGTTGTCTTAACATGTAAACTCTTGGAAGGAGCTACAAACTCATGTATGCATGGACTCTACTACCCTCTGGAACACCAAGTCTCAAATCAAATACTTTCTTTTATGAGTTGCCTTGGTCATGGTGTTGCTTTACTGCAATAGAAAAATACCTAAGACAAATACAGATATCCTTTCCTGGTGCTTGTAACATTTTTTGCATCTATCCATTTTCCTTTCCTTTAGAGATTATGCTGTTTTCTGTTTTGATTTTGAACAGACTTTTTGGAGCACTATGAGATTGTTTTTCTAAGAGAAGAAGTATACCTTCTCATTAGACACTGATGCACATCTGTACTTTATATATCATACTGGATCTGGCCCTTTGTAATTCTACCAGCTGTGTTCTTGTTTAAGGATATGCAATTATTTCAGAACTCCATTTACACTAAGCTAATTCTAGAATCAAGTCTTCACATACATCAAGGCTTGTGCCACTAATCTCAGGTTTGAATCATGAAAGCTCACTAGAATTTTAATTGAGAGGAGAGGTAGACACAATCAGTTTTATAAATATTTTATAGTAAAATGCTATAAAATATGTAAATGGTATGTTTTTCCCAACTTCATTTATCAAAGGGCAATGTTTTAAATTTTATAATTCTATAGACTATCAAAATTTATTTTATGTTTGCAAACATGAGATGTTATTGTATGCTAAACTTAATCTGCACTTCAATTTTGACTTTTAAACTGAGACCTTATTCCACATGTATCTCTGTTTAAATCTCTTAGATTTGGGGGATAGAAAGTATTTTCTTTTCAAAACTGGCCTATTCACGGAAGTAATTGTAGTATTCTTCTTAGTTTAAAACAGAGGACTTACTTAATCCATGATTTCTGCTGGGCATGCTTCTGATGGACATGTCTAACTGACTCTGAAATGCCGAATCAGTGCCACTTACTGGATTAGACCTTTTCTTCTTCATTTTAGAGTCTATATTCATCTAATAACAAATAAGTAGAGAAAATGATGATTAAATGCTCATCGTAGACATCTGAAATCATCATTATCTGGGCCACCATCAGCGAATAGGTAAATTTAACACATTAAGGCAGTGAATGCTGTGTTATCATCATATTAATGCATTCCACCCATAGGCAAGGCTCTTCATGCCTGTCTGCTCTAAGGCACTTTTCCATGATGCGTAAGTGTAATACCCTGTAGTGATTATGTGTGAATAATTCAGAAAATTGCACCATGCCCGGAGTTTTAAAGACACACACTGAAATCCAGTGTGAGCTTCATAGCATTTGAGTCACTGCACTCAATATATCTCAGTGATGTAGCTGAAGGCAAAGCTACAATGCACAGTTCCTACTTATATTTTTCTATGTGAGGAAAAAAGAATTTAACTATAGGCATTTAAAAATCCTATATAGATTATTCAAGCAGTTCATCAAAAAAAAATAGAACTGAAAATAAATATATATTGTTTGGTATCACTGACACTACATTAACTCAAAAACTAATGCATGTATTTAAATAACAGTACATATAAGAAATAAATATGTAAATAGGTATACACACATGTATAAAATTGTTCTTTTGTTGTTATGAATGTGTCATTTGATGACACAATAATATGTATAGTCCATACTTTATTATCATTAATTATAATGTAATATAAAATGTAATATGTTTTAATAAAATGTAGTAATTAAAATTAAATATGTAAAAATATAAACACAAACATATATACAATTTTTCTTTTTTTTTGAGTGTGTTGTATTAGAATACAAAAATATATCTAGTCCCTACATTAACATGTTTACTTAATGTAATAAGGCACATTATTTCAATTTTCTCATCTCTAGTAATTTTTCTTAAATGAAAAACTTTTTAAAGTTTTAAAACCACAATTGTAATAATTATTCATTATATTATAGTTTGTTATTATCACTCTTTGACATTAGAATCTCATCACATATAGGACTGGACATATGTAACTTCTGGCCAGCTGTCTGAGAAAGAGTTGCAGTTAAAAATTGGTGAATTTTCAATGACTTTCAAGTGATGAGAAAGACAATATAAAATCACATTGGTCTTTGATTATACCTGTAGTTTTATTAACACATAAATAAACCAAAAAATTTATATGTTGTCTAGGATGTTTTTGCACCATAGATGCATACTGAAGTAATGCAAACCGAAGTGTGTACAGATACTTATGGTCTTCTTATCAGCTAGCTTAGAAAACTTAAAGAAAAAATATTTTGCTAAGATAAACTTATTTTTCCATATGAATCTCCTGATATTATTATAAAAATTCAACTCTGTTTCATCAAGTATAACACTGTATTGTGTCGATGTATAGAATATTAAAAATCAACATGTTTGCTAATAAATTTAAGCTATAGAGATAGGGACTCATGATACCATAATTAGAATACAATTCAATAAAATACCATTTTTCAAGGCAGAAAATATGTATGACAGAAAAAAATTTAGGATTTTCAATGACTTTCAAATTTCAGATTACAATATGATTATATGATTTTCCCCCTTTATTTACTCCCTTCAAACACACCAACATGCACTCCCTTACATTTTTATGTTCTCATTTTTTACAGTAGCCAACAATTAACAACACATTTCAATATTGTTCAGACTTACATCAAAATAAAAATTATAAATAAAAATATCAAGCCTGCATTAACTTAGCAGAGAAACCTTAAAACCTAGAGAAATCAATAATCTAAAATGGGTTGCCTCAAGTTCAATTTTGTGGGGCACATCTGAAATCTCAGTATTCATGTGGCTGAGTCAAGAAAAAAATTCACTAGTTCAGGGTCAGCACGGACTACATAGGAAATATAAATTTAATAATCTGTGTGATATTTTGTGATGCTTCCAGAATTACATTCCTTTGGGTGTAAATTAGGATGATGACCTCCAAAGTAAACATTGACAATAGCAGCCTAATATTAAGTAACTCATTGTTCATAGGAAAGTCATAAAATTTAAGGAGTTTTTTTTAACTACTCGACAATATTTGAAATACAAAAGTGAAAATTTTCTTTATCATTGGTCCATTTGATGATATTTCATATATGACAAATCTTCACAGAATATAAGCATGGCAATTCATATTTCCAGTAAAGAAAACTTAGTTATATCATTGTATTTAATTATTATTTTTCCTTTCTTAATTAACCTTTTGGCTGATACCACTTAAATAAATTAATCTAAAATATATGAGTGGAAAAATTATTTTCTTAGAATTTATGGCATTCTATTATTTTGCATACTCAAATATAATCCTCAATTTAAATGTATGTTTTATGTTGATTAGTTTAAATTTTTTTCTTATTCATTTTGATTTGATTATTTACATACATCTTCAGTGGAATTGATTAAAAATATTTTGGACTCTTCCAGGTAAATATAGTAACACTTCTATATTTCACTTCATGAAAACAAAGAAAATGAAAGCTGTTTTCAATCATATTATGAAATTGTATGAGGAAGAAATAACTGCAGCATTTCTTTTCATAAATGAACACTTCTTTTTGTAAGTGTATGTGTGTCTACATAGACTATACTCTGCTTGAAGATGTATTCAGAGGCAATCACTTGGCATATTTTAATCATGCAACTGGATAATGTCACTTCAATAAAGAAGATATCCATTGTCTACCAAAGCAGAAAAATAAGTGAAAAGTTGATGGATCAAAATTACAGTTATTTGATCTCAATTCTGTTTTGGAAAAAAAATATTACTGTCACTCATAAGAAAGAATTATTTTCTGAGTTTGTTAGTCATTGAAAGACAGAACAGGGAAAAGAAGCAAGTAGTTCAGTTCCTCAATGTTGTATTAAAATTTAGATTTGTATTTTTGTACTTCTCTGTAAACATTAGTTTTTATGTGTAGCAATATGAAAAGACTTGATAAATTTAATAACAAATAAAATAAAATAAACTTGTATTGACTACAAAGGAAAAAAAGGTAATTTCTTAGTTAAATCCTACTGTTTGATATCTAAATCCAATGTATGTTTAAAGATAATATTCAATCAAATAGAATCATTTTATTTCCACATATTTATTTATGCAATATCATAGTAGAATTTTAATTTAGAGAATATAAGTATTAAGAATTTTTACTATTCTATTGAGCATAATTATTTTTAAGGTATGTTCTTTTTATATCGCTCATGTGAATAAATGTCTCTGAATCACAAATTTATATCTTGGGTATTGAGACTGCCTGATTCTTTGTCTTCAACTATATTGAGCATTCTGAAAACAGAAATATATATATATATATATATATTTACATGCTCTAGAACAGCTCTATCAGCTTGATAATTTTGAACTAAAATTCAAAACAACTGTACAGTAGTCTTTGTTTAAGCTTACATAGCAATATTTCATAGATGAGCATGGAAGAGTTTAAAGGAAGTCAAAAGCCTGTTTTAAAACTCAGATATGGTTCAAAAGATAAGTGATATCAACTTAGAATGTATTTATCTCTTTTGCATTTCTTATAGCAAATGGGTATTTTCTATATTTTCTATAGAGGTATATTTCTATATCCTTATAGAAAGGGGTCATTTTGTGCAGTAGCTGTGCATATAATTTTATAAGTGGTAGACAGTCAGAAGCACACAATAGCCCCACTTAATTCATTCTTTTATTCAGTTCCACACTCTTAAGTGACACAAATTTTTTGGCTCCATTTTTTTTCTTTTTTATCCTTTTTTTGTTTTTGAGAAATATCTTAGAAACTAGTACACAAAGTGCTTCAATTGGGTGAGAACACATTTATAGATTTCCTGCATGTGACTTTTAAGATGGAGGAAGAAAATGAAGAAGGAAATGGCATTGAAAGAATAGAGGATAGAATAAATTGCCCAAAATATTCAGCTCACATTTTATCCCTTCCCAAAGTACTAGGGGTTATCAAATCCACAGTGTTTCATTAGTAGGCTGGAATTTTTACAAGGGGCAAGTTCTGGAGGCATGGATGGAGCTCATTTACATGGGATGATCTTGACAAAATGATCAATATAAAATATGAGAATGAAGTTAAATAAATTATGTATTATAAATAGTAATATATTATGACTAAGTGAGAGAAGCCAAAATAGCAGCCCTCATGAGTCAGTTGAAGAATTAAAATGTAGCATGATGTAAACTATTAATCTCAAATATTGATACAACCTTGACATAGAGAAATTGAAAACAATTTTGAACTAATAAACAGGTTTAAAGATGGTGTTAAAGGATATTATCTTCATATTCAAATTCATTAATAAGATTCTGTTTTGAAGATTTTATATAGCTGTTTCTCACAAAGGAATATAATTTTTCCATTGTCTCTTAGTATTTCAGAACCTTTAAAACTCTAAGTTCTAATTTATGTGTAGCTAGGTTTCTTTTTTTAGTATACATTTCTATGAGGTATGTGAAATGCCTAATGAAATTGCCCTGTGTCCCTCTAGAGTCAAAGTATGGTAGAGACTTCATAATACCCACCCACCCCCCACACACACACATGAAACAATATTAATCAAAAAAAAAAAAAGGAAGCTATCAATCTGAGAGGAAGTTGGAGGGTAATGTAATCATATTTTAATTTAAAATAAACATTTTTAAAACAAGGAAATAATAATGATATATGTTTTTAAAAGTCATTTCCTAAAATAGTAGAAGCATTTCTAACTTGTACATTCAATTGAAGCTATTATTCTTTTGTAGTTTAGAGACATTAAAAATGAAAGGTAAGACCAATGACTTTACTAGAAATAAAAGAACCAAAGTTTTGATGATGCAGTGTATGTAGTTCAGCTTTCTTTGGAATGCCAATTCCCAGATAATGACACAGAAACTTCTTCTTAATTATGAAACCTTTGCCTTAGCTTAGGCTCATTCCCAACTAGCTCTTATAACTTAAATTAACTCATTTATTTTAATCTATGTTCTGCCATGTGGGTTGTTACATCTCCTCCATATTGTACATCCCACTCCTTCTGTACCTCTCTGGCTAAATCCCATGCACCTCAGACTCTTCCCAAGTACCTCTCTCTCCTGGAAAGTTCCTGTCCTCTTCTGCCTAGCTATTGGCCATTAAGCTCTTTATTAAACCAATCAGAAGGTGCCTTAGGCAGAAAGACCCATCTTCACAGTGTTCAAAATGATTATCCAACAACAGTGCAGTTCTCAAGCAGAAGTCCAAATGGCCAATCTACATACAAAACGATGTTCAACATCCCTAGCTGTCAAAGACATGCAAATTTAGATTTTTTTCCCTAAGTGAAGCATTTCTGAAACAGTAAAAGTGAGCGCGTGCACACACACACACACACACACACACACACACACACACACCCCAAAAACAAACAAACAAATAAAAATCACTGTCCCATCAAATGCAGTGAGCGCAGCAGCACAATTGTGAACAAGTTGTTCAGAACTCTGAGAACCATTGACAGTCAGACAAGAAACCACAATGAATCAGCCAGCCTAGTGAAATTAGGCAGATTCTTACAATCCTTTAAATTCTAGTACTCTCCATGTCCCTCCTGGCTCCCAAGTTTGGATAGCTAGCAGACTTACAACAGTGACGTCCCCATAAACCAGCAAAGTTGCTTTGGAAGAAATGGAGTTATTAAGGAGAAGTGTGTGACATAGATGATTTCTGGGTAAGCCCAACTCTGTTCTTGGCTTCTGCTGACATATTTGGTTGAAACCATAATCATACACCAGAAAGCTTGAGCAATGCTTGTCCAAAATTCTTTCAGGACCACATTTTTTATAGTCACTCTGAGATTTTCTTTAAAACACTTTTTAACTTTCATATATATGTGAAATTATATATATGCATGTGAATATAGAGATATGAATATGAATATAATATATATATATATTCAACTTTATTAATGTCACCTTCACTTATGTTCTTTCTATTCCAATTATTCATCCTATCTCCTTCCCAAATTCATTTTTCTGTTTTGTTTTCTTTTGTTTTATAATCTCCTGAGTTCAATCAGAGCCATCTATGTGACTATGGTTTTGTTGCTATTCGTTGAAGAATTTCATCTCATCAGAAGTAACACAACCGAAAACAGTGTCTTTGCCTCCCTGAGAATCCATCACAGTTAGTAGTTCAATGGAGAGGGATAGGGCTACATGGGACCCAATCCATCCAGGCTCATGCAGGCCCAATGCAGGCAGCCACTGTGACAGTAATGCCATGATTGGCTTCCTCGTGCTCACAAGAAAGCAACGAAAGCTTTACACAGCTCTTCTCCCTACTGTGTGCATCTTCCTGTGTGTGGTTGCTTGAACATCAGAAGGGATGTGTGGATGTCTGGTTAAGAGCTGAGCATTGGGCTGCAGTTGGAAGTTTTTCTGTGTCCTGCCCAGTCTGCAGCCGCTCAGATCCAAATAAACACACAGAAGCTTATATTAATTATGAACCTTATGGCCTAATGGCTCGGGCTTCTGGCTAGCTAGCTCTTACTTCTTAAATTAACCCATTTCTATACATTTATACTTTGCCATGTGGCTCATGGCTTTCCAGTACTTCTTGTTTCTTCTGGCGGTGGCTAGCAGTGTCTCTCAGCTCTGCCTTTCTCCTTCTCCTCTCTCTAGTGTTCTACCTAACCTTATTCTGCCTCAGCATTGGCCAAATAGCTTTATTTATCAACTAATCAGAGCAACACATATTCACAGCATACAGAAGGACATTCCACATCACTTCCCCTTTTCTGTCTAATCAAAAAGGAAGGTTTTTACTTTAACATAGTAAATTTACATATCAGTTATTAAGCAAGAATTGTAGTTACAATATCTAGCCTATTTATATTTGGCAAAATTAAAGAAAATATTCTATCATCTATCCTATATTTGAGAATATAAAGTTTCATACATAACTTATCTTTTACTATAACCAAGGAAAATTATAGTTATAACTATCTAGTCTTCAGCTACATCAAAGACCTCAGAAGGATATAATATTACCTATGTAAACAGGAAGAGCATTGTAAGCAACTTCCAAAAATCTAGAATTACAGAGGTAACTGGCTACTTGGGCAGTCACCTAAAGTTCTTCTGAAATGTTGGGACATCCATTCTTCAGCCTACAGGCCTAGATTCTCTCAGTTGCTTCTCTTTGTGTCCTGTAGAATATCTGGCAGTTTTTCTTTTTCTGTTGAAGCAGCAACCTGAAGGACCATCTTGCCTTGCAAAGTTCAGGGGTCATCTTCCTATGGTCCTGGATGTCTGGTTTATACAACCTATTATCAGCAGTCCAGGCAAGAGCAGTTTCTTGCCCAAATGGCTATTTTTGCTAAGAAGAAAATAAACTCCATATAGAGTATCTTCAATGCCCATCCTCCTCTTTGAAGTAAGTCAGTGCTGCCAGGAGCAGACGTGTCTCACTGTCCAGAAAGTCTAAGTTTTTAAAACATTTTAAATGCCATATTCTGTGGAACTTTGAAGTGTTTGAAGATTACCTACCTTATTGAAATATACCATATATACCTATAAAACTTAACTAAGGTGACGATAAGTTTGATTATCCTAGATGACTATTAATCTGTATTTCTTAATCATATATTAAATTTCAAATGAGTTATACAAACGAAATACTTTGAACAAAAGTAGAAATATACATACAGTATAAAAAAATTAAATTTTATCAATAAACTAAAAAGGAGTAGTCGTGACAGTGTCCTTGATATTACTGGTCAGTTTGCCCTCTGTTCCCTTCTAGAAGTTTTGGGTCATCACAGCAGCCCCTTGAAATAACAAAACATCAAACAGTCTCCACCAAAGCCTAGCCCCTAGACAAGGATGGACTTCCAACCCTCCAGAATTATGAAAAAATACATTTACATTATTTCTGAATTACCCAACAAGAGATGTCTTATTAAATAGTCTCTTGCAAAAATTGAGGCATTCCTATGAGGTTATATATTAATGACCCTTTTATTTTGAGGCTTTTTGATCTTGTAAGTGTAATCTTTTCCTCTAGATTGCAAGTTTTGGGGCCCTAAATGGTTTGTTCTTAGCATTTTTAATACGATGGAAATGTATTAACAGATAATGGAATATAAACTACAGTTGTGCTTCATAAAAAGCTAAATGCACAAAACCCTTTGACTTTCTATAATCATGAAAACATTGCTGAAACATGACTGCACATAGCACTTCCAATATTACACTGTGTCAATTTTCATTGTTGTGTATTTCATACCAAACATTCTGTGTTTTTGTTCTTTTTCTGGAAACCAAAAATGTATGATTGTAGAGGAAAAGCACATTTGTGGAAACAACACTTTGTCCATCTCACATTCTTGAATTTTGCTTTACTGATGGGTGGACAGTAGATTTCAGGAATATATGTGTCCGTTTCATCTTTTACTCATTTAGTGAATAAGTGCACACTTGTGGAGGTCAGAGGATGGCTTGAGTTATTGGCTCTTTCTCCCACCATGTGAGTCCCAAGGATCAACTCAGATTCTCAGGCATGCAAGAAGCCACCTTTGCACACTAAACCACGCTAGCCCTTAGGGCTGTAAGAACAGCTTTTAGCATGCCATCTTAGTTTACTTCGCTATTTTTGTTATCATACAAGTGGATAACCATAATATTGTTTAACACATTTCTAGGGTTTTATTATTTTTATAAATTTTGTCTTTATAAGATACTGGCTAGAGGATAACTATACAAATATATACAATCAAAGTGGAATGAACCATCAAAATGTTTAATTTTTTAATCAGATAGTATTTATTGAAAGGAAACTATAGCCAATCACATTTAAATAATTAATTATAAAAATTTTCTTTATCCCCAGTTTTCCCAACTTCTACAAATCTTCTAACTCTAAGGAAAAAAAAATATTTCTTTATATTTAAATGTGGTATTGTGTTCCCCAAAATATTGTGCAGGTAATAAACTTATCTGGGGTCAGAGAACAGACAGCCACTAGATACAGAGCCACAAATGGTGGCTAGAAAATGGGAAGAGTAAGCCATAGCAGAAGTTGGGCGGTGGTGGTGCACGCCTTTAATACCAGCACTTGGGAGGCAGAGCAAGGTGGATCTCTGTGAGTTCAAGGCCACATCGGAAACAGCCAGGCACGGTGACACACACCTTTAATCCCAGGGAGTGGAGGCAGAAAGGGAAAGATTATGTAAGTTGTGAAGACCAGAAACTAGAAGCATTTGGCTGGTTAAGCATTTGGCTGGTTAAGCATTTGGCTGGTTAAGCATTTGGCTGGTTAAGCATTTGGCTGGTTAAGCATTCAGGCTTTGGAGCAGCACAGTTCAGCTGAGATTCATTCTGGATGAGGACTCGGCATCCAGTCTGAGGAAATAAGACCACCTGAGGAACTGCTAAGGTGAGGTAGCTGTGGTCTATTCTGCTTCTCTGATCTTCCAGCATTCACCCCAATACCTGGCTCTGATTTTGATTTTATTAATAAGAACTTCTAACAATTCTGCTACATCTGGTGCCCAACAACATTCGTGGTACGAATTTGCGAAAAAGCTGCTTGCCTTTGGCCTTGTGAGCCCCAGCTCAGGCCTGAGCTACACTCAGCCAGTTGTGGTGGAGCACGCTGGTAGGATTTACTGAAGGAGGCAGAGGCAGGAGAATCCCAAGTTTGAGGCCAGCCTGGGAAGCTTGCTAAGGAGTAGCTTCGGCCAGGGCCAAGCCACAAACAGTGGCAGTGGGACCATGGAGGCAGTGACTGCTGCTCTGAGTTGCCAGCTGCTTCTCATCATGTTGGTGACTGCAATGATGCTGCTACCTGGAACAAAGGGTTACCGCTGCTTGTTCAGAGAAGAATTGCCAGGACCATCGTGTTACAAGAAGACATCGGCAAAGGTCAGTTTGGAAAAGTTTGGCAAGACAAATGGTGGGGAGAAATTGCTGTGAAGATATTCTCTACTAGGGAAGAACATTCATGGTTCCAACAGACACAGACATTTATCAGACTGTGATTACTCCAAACAACAGAGGAAGCAAAAAAAAAAAAAAAAAAAAAAGTCTGCAGGGAACCATGACCATGCCTAACAGTGACTTTGAAATCTTCAAAAAGATGACAGGATCCCATAACTATGGACTATGATAAAGCCATTAGCTAATTAACACCACGGAAAGATCGGCTTTGGACTACAAACTGCTCAGGACAATTTTGAGACAGCTAGCTGAGATGATCCAGCCTGACAGACTACTGGAACAAGGACTTGTGACAAGCCCTGCACTTTCTCATTATGCAGCAGCTGGGCAAATTAACCTGTACTTGACAATTAACCCAAAAATAGAGCTTTTGTTTAAAAAAGAAAAAGGAGAATATAGATATTAGGTAGATCACTGAATCTACCCTGAGAAAAAAGATAAAGAAATAATAGGATAAATGGGTAGATCATTGAATCTACACTAAGAAGAAAGAGGGAAAAAATATAAAAAATGACAAAAGGTAGATTATTGAATCTAGTATGAAAAGAAAAAAGAGAGAATATGGATATGATAAGATAAAAAGGGAGATTATGGAATCTACTTTTAAAAAGGAACTACTTGTTTTAAATAGGATAAGTAATGAAATTTTTTTGTCTGAGTTTATCAAATGTTACTGTACTGGACATTGTTATATATAATGGAGTTTTTTGCCTGAATCTGTCAAATGTTAATGGACTAGACATCATTAATGTAATCTTGACTATGTATATTGTATATACTTATTGGATATGATTTTTCTTGTATTAGTTATAAGCTTTTTTTAAATTTTAGACAAAAACACAGTTCAGCTTAGACCCATTCAGATGAGGACTCAGATGCTTGCAGTCTGAGGAAACAAAACCAGCTGAGGAACTGGCAAGGTGAGGAAGCTGTGGCTTATTCTGCTTCTCTGATCTTCCAGGATTCACCCCAATAACTGGCCTCGGGTTTGATTTTATTAATAAGAACTTTTAAGATTCCTGCTACAATTAAAAAGTCATGTATTTAAAAGAATAACAAAGGGAATGTTACTTGAATTATGAAAATTATTTTGGAAGACAATTTTTAAAAGTTAATACATTATATTTTTTGAGACAGGATTTCTCTGTGTAGTGTTGGTGCTGTCTTAAATCTTACTCTGTAGACCAGGCTGGCCTTGAACTCACAGAGATCCACCTGGCTCTGCCTCCAAGTGCTGGAATTAAAGGCATGCACCACCACCACCACCACCACCACCACCACCACCACCACCACCCAGTAATACATTATTTTCTATTGGGGGGAATGGGTGTCTAATTAGACTATATCTTTGGCTTGACATCTTATTGAAATATTTCACTATGAAAGCCTATTAGTTTCATTGCAGTTGTAAAATACATAAAACATATGCCAATCAACATCTGCTATATCTTCTCACAAACAAGGACTTTGAGAGACATGAAAGATATCAAAGCCCTCATGTAGATCTGCATACCTATTAATATCTTCATTGTACAATTTTACATATATCATGACCTTTAAATGGAATGAGGGGAATTGAATTTTTATTGTCTTTCTGGTCCGTCCCTCTCCTTAACACACATTCACACAAAAGCACAGATGCTGGTTTATTGCTGCCCATGTTGGTAGACTCCACATACAGCATGCTGATTAGTCTGTTTCTTTGGAAAACTGCCACAATATTATGCATCCATGTTTACAATTTTATGAATGTATTCTGTAAACCAGACAAAAATAACAATGGACCCAGGATAAATACAGAATTGTACAATGCTAGATTCAAATACATGAAGTAAAATTAAAATAAAACACTGTGCATAGGTTGTTGCTTTTTACCTGACTTTATTTAACATAAAATGTATAAATTTGGAGGATTTAACTACAAGATTGCAGATAAATGTAAAGTAAAAAAATTAAAAAAAAAAGAACACCTAGCTTGAGGTGAATTATATCAGTGGGGTAATTTGAGAACAGGTTATTTATTTCTGTTATTTAATATTTCAAGCTGCACTCCCAATGTGTAAGGAGCTGAAGTTCTGATCTTTACATTAAATAGTATGTGAAATAATGAGTGAAGAACTATGTTTATGTAGAGGTAGATTTAAATTCTTTAATCCTATCTTTTCAAATATATATAGAAATTGTTTATAGACATTGTCAAAATAATTGTGTGCAAATAAAAAATTGCACATAAAATAATAAGTTTATCAACCACTCAGTTTATTATTATAACTATCACAAATACCACGGGAAAAGGTATTTGTTGTATTGTGATTTTTTTTTTCCTCATCACTCATATACCTAAAACAAATTCCACTATATCTAGTTCAGGAAGAAAGAGAATAATAAAGAAATATGCAATTCTACTATTAATCACAATGAATACAGAGAGCCAGGGTTGAGTATATAGTCCTGAGAACACTGTCTACACTCTTCTTTAGGTAGCCGGTGACTCACTGATGCCACATAACCAAGCACAAAATGTTCATTAGTACCATGCCAGTCACTTTCCCAAATCATGAATTCTATACCTTTTACATTTTTAAAATCATTTTGTTATAAATGAAAATTGTTTTTGAGCTTATGTGATTATGTGACCCAAATTATCTATCTGCCTTTTCCATAACTTCAAAGGCTATTAGGGAATAAAACCTAAGTCAGTCATCAAAGTCAGGAAAATGAGAGTAAAGAGATTGGTCACAATTAATTTCCTGCATTCTGACATTTACAATCAATACCAGGACAAAAATAAGATGTTTATCTCTTATGTAAGTATTACTTTATTAAGAAATTATGTGTTGACCTTATAGGCCACCCTGTTGAACATGACTTAAGCAGAGTGCTCTGGTCATATCTTAGTTTATGTTAGATGACTGAAATATAAACAATAAGATAAATGTTTCTATTAAATAGTGACCGTGCTCTCTTAATTAAAAAAAAAAATAGGTAACTTTGAGTGTTTTATTTACTGATTAACTTACTGATATTTAAGTTAATTCAACCTTTAAAATCTGATGTTACTAAAAATAAATATATAAAATAACTGCAGAATTATCTGAGGGAAAGGAAAATATTTAAGATTATTATATGATGCTGTGATAATGTATATGAACACAGAACTTGGTGATTACCATTACAACAAGTCATACAGTTACAACTGGAATTTGATACATTCTTCTTCCATGTCCCTGTCTATTTTTTCCACTACCATCTCCTCTGTTGATTTATTCATTGTGTCAATTGACCAACCTTCAGCCTGAATAACAGGAGTTCCTCCTGTTTCTAGCCATAAGAACTGGTTGTCTATTTCTTTGTTAAATTCAGTTACAAGTTTCCATTTAATGTAGCAGCATATGTATTTGACATCACAAGGAGTATAATTACCTAATCCCACACTAGGAACCTTTGTTTTGCCAATTGAAATAGTAATACCCCAAATCCCTAACATAGATTACTGTAACTTCTATCTTAATAAAGCAACTATTTTCTTTCCTATTGAACACTCTGATCTAGTCTGGGCTTAGATACTGTGAGAGTTAAGCCAGGAGCAGGCAAACTATTGCTAGGGCCAGACAGGAAATATCGTATGCTTTTTCTGCCATATGGTCACTTTTTCAATTAATGAGTTCTACTGTTAGTGCCTGGAAGCAGTCATAGACAACACATAAACAAACAGATTTGACTGTGCTCCAGATTTCTTAGACACAAGTTACAGGAATTGAGCTTGACATCCTACAGGCATTTTGTCTACCAATAACCCTGGTGTGCATTACAAGTTCTATAGCACAGACAGATATTAAGGTAGTGTGTTGAGCACTTTTTCCTGGCCACTGATCCAGGAGTCTTTCTTAGATATTGTTGGGAAGGTTCTAAGATAGGCTGAATCCATTAGAGTCATCTTACCTACCTTTTTCTAGCTTAGTGCATAAACTTCTTCCTCCTGCTTTGGCGTATATTTGTCAATACAGTTGTGTGCAAATAGAAATTGCATGTAAAATAATAAGTTTGTCATCCACTCAGTTCATTATTATAACTATCGCAAATAACACAGGGCAACGGTAGTTCTTCCTCATGATGTGGATGCATCAAAGATGTGCTTCTGACTTGTATACATCCTTTGTATTCTACTTTGTGAAATTCTAAATCTGTTTGCTTCTTTATTTCGTCTTTGGCTGCTAGGTACCATAAATCAGAACTTAAATTTGAAGCACAATTGTTAGGCAAAATTTGCCCGAGAGAGCAGAGATTACCAACTGTTTTCTTTAAACCACTGAAACCTAAATTCATGAAAACAAGAAGCTAATAAATATGGAAATGAGATGTTAAGCTTTACAATGACAATACCACACTTAATTTCATGTTCTTTTTAAAAACTACACAGTCTATCTATGAGTGAAAATTCATAATGTACTGGTTAATGGCTCAAAGAACATAGCCCATCAGGGGAGATAGCCACCCTTACAAGCTATCATTTAAATTAAAAACAGTTAAGCTTTAAAAGTTTGCCTTGTTCTGCTGGATGGGGTACACACTAAAACTGACCGCTTCATTAGGTTCAGTAAGTAGCCCTAATGCACTTCCTGAAATGTTTTTATAGAAGTGGTAGTGATTTAGGTAACTGATAACTTCACAGGTAAGTTCACTGTCTGAATTACATATGCAAAAAACTAAGTGAAAACCCAATGGATAACTAGTTTCCCAAGTAATCGTAGCATGTAGCATAGGAACTGAAGGGAGATGGAAGAAGATTATGTTGTGGGATAAAGGAAGTGTGGGGGGGAGAGGGGTGAATGGAGGGGAAACTGTGTTCAGGATATATGGTATGAGAGAAAATCTACGCATTTGTTTTTTGTATTTTGTTGTTGTTGTTATCAATACAGGGTTTCTCTGTATAATAGCCCTGACTGTCCTGGAACTCACAGTGATCAGCCTGCCTCTGCCTCCTGAGTGCTTTGCATGCCTTTAATCACAGCACTTTGGAGGCAGAGGAAGGCTGATGATCTCTGTGAGTTCCAGGCCAGCCTAGCTTTCAGAGCAAGTTCCAAAATAGCCAGAGCTATGTAAGGAAACAGAATCTCAACTACAAAATTAAAAAGAAAAGGAAAAAGAAGCAGAATACATAATTATGCTAACAAAATAACTTTAGTGGAATCTAATATAGTTGGTTTTAAAGATCCTGGAGTATATTAGTATATTTAGCAACATCAATATTATCAATATTTTAAATAAGTGAAAGTCTTCACATTATGAATTTCATCTACTAAATAGTTTTTGTTTTGTTTTTCTTTTCCTTTTTTTTTGGGGGGGGGGGTTTCGAGACAGGGTTTCTCTGTAGCTTTAGAACCTGTCCTAGAACTCGCTTTGTAGACCAGGCTGGCCTCAAACTCACAGCAATCCACCTGCCTCAATCCACCTGCCTCTGTCTCCCGAGTGCTGGGATTACAGGCATGCGCCACCACTGCCCAGCCATACTAAATGGTTTTTAACAGCCCATTACACACACACACTTAAAGAGTTAGGGATTTGAAAGAACGTGGAGGAAGGTATATTGAAGAGTTTAAAGGGAAGAAATGGGAGGAGAAAATTATGTATTTTTATTAATTTAAAAAACAATTAGGGGAAAAATTAACATCCCATAATGTTCTGTAGACAAGCAAAACACATTGTTTTTTCTTACTATTCATGTAGCTAATTGGATTAGTTTGCTAAAGCTGTCTTAACTATGGTGATTTGAATGAGAAATGCACTCCCTCCCCACACAATCTTGGACATTTGAATTATTGGCTTCCAGTTGGTGACATTGTTTGGGAAAGTTTAAGAGGCATGGCATGGCAATGGTGATAGAAGTATGATTCTGGATGCAGGCTTTGAGGCTTTTGTTTTGTTTTGTTTTGTTTTCTGTTTTCTGCTTGAGATTTAAGATATCAGGGCAGCTTCTATTTTCCCTCTACTTTCCCCTCTATACTTGCTTTCTGCTGTGTCTCCCTGCCACAACAGATTCTTTATCCCTCTGAAATCATAAACCAAATATTTCTTCCTTCTGTAAGTTGCCTTGGTCATGTTGTTTTATCCAAGCAATGGAAAAGTGGCTAATAGAATAATGACATACCTAAAGTAGGTTAAACACTTAACATATAGTCTCTCAAAGCCCCAGCACTAGCATAAAGGGGTTAGCAAGCTTGGATGCTTTCAGAACCAAAACTACTTTCTTTGGATTTTTATGTCTTCATTTGGCCATTTTCTTATTGTATCCATAGATGATCATCCCTGAGTTGTATGTGCATATGTATCTAATCTCTACCTCTTGAAACCATTCTAATTATGGAGCAATAGACCCAACCATCAGACACTATTTTATCTTGATTACCTCTTTTATGGTCACAGTTTAAAATTAGTATTGCAGTTTGACTCTCCGTTGGTTAAAAGTTCAACATATGCACAAGGTAGTAAACTATAGTCCATACCATTTTGTTTTAAATAGGCTAAAACATTCTAATTATATCATTTCCAGTATAATCAATCACAGGTAAGAATAGGTAGTAATGTATTGAGGGATAAAACATTATTATCCCTCCTTGCTGTACCTTGGTAATGATGAAGAAATTAAATTCTGGGTGTTTAAATAGCATCAGTAAAGGATGTAGGGTACAACATTTGTGATAATTTCTAAAATACTCAAAACTCTAAAGTATAAAATTGTTATTTCTATATTAGATGAAGGTTTTTTTTAAATCTTAGTGTAATTGTTATCAAAATCAAATTCCTAAAAACCAACCAATAAATACTTGAAACTATTCATCCCTTATACATCTGTTACATTATATCCAAAGATGATAATTTCATTCACATGAATAATTCTAATCCTATCTAAATTTGTACTTTTTACCCCTTATTCTAACAGTCGTAGTATCTAGGCTAACCATCTGAATTTTTAAAATTCTGTTGTGAACCATAAACATTCCAGTATTTTCTTACATGGACCTTTTCTCAAAATCAAAACCTTGAATATAATACAAAAAATGATATAGTTTGTTATTATACATATTTATGATCAGTGACTTGGCATTGGGTCTGGGACATGAAGGAAATTGATTTCTTCTTGGCCAAATTGTTTCACAGCTTTCCAGTGTAGCAGAAATAAAAATGTGGCTTGGGAGGAAGACTACTTATGATGGAAATGACACACAAAGGTATTTAGTGATTTTAGGTGAGTACAAATTCAGTCATAAATTGTGACACAGAGTCCCCTTCTGTAGTAGAAGTAGGAATCTTAACAGGAGTCTTATTAATAAGAACAAACTCAAGGCCAGTTATTAGGGTGAATGCTGGAAGATCAGAGACACAGAACAAGCCACAGTTTCCTCACCTCCACAGTTTCTCAGCTGGTCTTGTTTCTTCAGACTGGAAGTTTATGAGTGCTCATCCCAATGGCTCTCAGCTGAACTGTGCTGCTCCAAAGCCTAAAAGCTTAACCAGTCAAAATGCTGAACCAGCCAAATGCTTCTAGTTTCTGGTCTTCATGCCTTATATAATCTTTCTCTTTCTCCTGTCACTCCCTGGGATAAAAGGCTGGGTTTCTGGATTAAAGGAGTGGGTCACCATGCCTTGCTGTTTCTAAAGTGGCCTTGAATTCAGAGATCCAGCTAGCTCTGCTTCCTAAGTGCTGGGATTAAAGGCGTGCACCACCACCACCCAACTTCTGCTATGGCTTGCTCTGACCCATTTTCTAGCCATCATTTTTGGTTCTGTTCTAGTGGCTGTCTGTTCTCTGACCCAAGATAAGTTTAGTAGGGTGCACAATATTGTGGGGAACACAATACCACCACACCCTTCCAATTCTCAAGCAACTTCACATACCAGTGTCCTGTCACAACAGAAACCCAGGAGCTAAGAACTACACTGATTTCTAGAATATTTATTTTAGCTATGAAATTAAAAGTAACTGAAGAATACTTTTAAGAGTTGTGATAACCATTTTAAAAAATGGTATTCTTCATAATACTTCTGTGTGAAAAGTTTCTCAAGTCAAGGGTTGTTCTGAGTCTACATATATTCCATTACACTCTGTAATAGAGAGCTAGTGTAGCCATTTCATTTAATATTGTACTTATTTGACTTCATCTTGTAGTTGTTGATGGTGATGACAGTTTATTGTGTCAGATCAAAGCTGGAGCCACCTAAGTGCTAAGCGGGTCATCTACAAAAGGAGCTGCGTTCTCAGAATACATTTAGTCTTCAATTTTATAGTTTTTGACAATGCCAAATTTAATCTCCTTAGAGAACTCTTCTCAAAATATAGTTTATTAAATGATCATTCAGTTAGTGTGCACCATGTGTTGCTGGAGTCCTCTACCTGCTAACTAAAAATATCTGTGAACACTATGACAGGGGTCAGTTTACATATCTTAGATTTACATTCCTTCAAAGTGTGAAAACATGAGAAACCTTATCTTCAGTAATTAATAATGATTATTCTTAAATGCAAACATTACAATTTTGTAAACTTTTCTATAATTTTGTTACAATACACTTTGATTTTTAAAAACATAGACATATATTGACATTTTAATATACTTATCAAATCTATATGTGAGTCATTACATTTTTCCATTTGGTTGTACTTTATATACTGTTTCCATAATCTATAAAATCATTAATTTATCTGCCATATTCCATGTGATTATTTTATAGATTTGTAATTTCACAAATGTAACTTACATATTTTGGTGATTAATCATATTTTTCAACCCATCTTTTACTTCAAATTTTATGCCAGCAATATTTTTCTTTATATGCATATTTCTAAAAGAATATATTATTTCAAAAATATTAAACTATATGATTTATAAAATTTAAACAATGCAGGCAAATGTCTAAAAATAAACTATCAATTCATTTGAATAAAATATGTCTAATTAATACTAACTAATTAATATCCAAATGTATCACATGTATTTTTCTAGTGTCTATTATGTTATTAACATACTTTGTGTTTTTCTTACATTTGGCATTATATATTTTTTTCTGTGAAATTGTTTTGAAATCTATCTCTATGATTCTGTTTTGTTCTTCTATTGAAAATAGATTATTTTCTCATACAACATATCCTAATTATAGAGTTTCCAGTCTCTATTCCTTCCAGTTCCTCCTGTGGTGATATTTCATGTACCTCAATAAAATTTGCCTGAAGATCAGAGAATAGAACAAGCCACTTGATTAAACAGATGCCAGTCGGTGGCAGCACACACCTTTAACTCCAGCACTCAGAAGGCAGAGATCCATCTAGATCTCTGTGAGTTCAAAGCCACACAAGACTACATGAGGTTAACTCAGTCTAGAAAAGAAATAAAGCCAGACAATGGTGGCACACACCTTTAATCCCAACACTTGAGATGTCATGCCTTTGTTTGGGAAGCACACATGTCTTTAATCCCAGCACTGAGAATGAAGTGATATGGCTAGGCAGAGGAAGATATGAGGCATGAGGAAATGGGAACTAAAGTTTTACAGCTGGAGAGCTTTTAGCTGAGGACTTACAGACATTAGTTAGAGGATTCACGGAGTTGGCAAGGTGAGATGTGGCAGTGGCTTGTTCCTTTGTCTCTCTGATCTTCAGGAAAATTTTATTAGGTTACACAATGTCTCACTACATTCTCCCACCTTCTTTTCCCTCCAGATCCACTCTCCTTCTATATCTCATTAGACAAGAACAGGCTTCTAAGAAAATAGGACGAAGCAAAAACTATCATGTTGAAGTTGGACATGGTAGACCATCAGGAGAAGAGTCCCAAGAGCAGGCACAAAAGTTAGAGACCCATTGGTTCACATACTCAAAAGTCAGATAAAAATATAAGCTAAAAGTTATAAAATATATAAACAGAGGACCTGGTGCAGACCCAAGTATATACAGTGCTTGCTGCCTCAGTCTCTGTGAGCTCATATGTGCCTTGCTTAATTTATTCAGAGGTATGTGATATTTCACCTGTGTACCCCAATAAACTTATCTAGGATCAGAGGAAAAAGCCCACCACTACAGTAAACATAGAAGTCAGGCAATGGTAGCACATGCTTTTAATCCTAGCATTCAAGAGGCAGATATCCATCCAGATCTCTGTGAGTTCAAGGCCACACTGGGAACAGAGCCAAGCATGGTGGCACATGCTTTTAATTCTAACAGTAGTTAACCATAAAGGTCTGGAGGTCTGTATAGACAGACAGGAAGTGACAGATCTGAGCAGAAAGAGGAAGTGCTGTAGCTGGGCAGATAGAGGAAATGAGATGTCAGAACAAAAAGGCATATAGGCTTTGGAGGCTAAGGAGTCTTCTGACATCTTAAATGACCTTCTTCCAAGACTTGAAGTTTTGATCATACAAACTTTTTACTTGCTTGATTAGTTACCCAAAGACATTTTATATTATTTGTGGCTATTGTGAAAGGTGGTGTTTCCCTGATTTCTTTTCAATCCATTTTGCATTTGTATATGGGAGGGCTACAGACATTTTTGAGTTAATATATTATCCAGCTACTTTGCTCACAGTGTTTTTCAGCCATAGGAGTTTCCTGGTGGAATTTTGAGGGGTTTTTATGTATGCTATCATATCATCTGAAAATAATGTTATTTTGACTTCTTCTTTTCCAATTTGCATCCCCTTAATTCGCTTTAATTGTCTCATTGCTCTAGCTAAAATTTCAAGTACTATATTGAATAGATATGGAGAGAAGGAATAACCTTGTCTTGTTCCTGATTGTAGAGGAATTGATTTTAGCTATTCTACATTTAATTTGATATTGTCTATAGGTTTTCTATAAATTGCTTTTATTATGTTTAGGTATGCCCCATGTGTCCCTTATCTCTCCAGGAATTTTATCATAAAGGGGTGTTGGATTTTGTCAAAGGCTTTTTCTGCATCTAATAATATGATCATTATTCTATCATTTTTTATATGGTTGATTACATTTATTGATTTTTGTATATTGAACCATTCCTGCATTTCTGGGAGGAAGACCTACTTGAACATGAGTGATGAACTTTTGAGTGTGTTCATGGATTTGGTTTGTAAGTATTTTATTGATTATTTTTTGTATCTATGGTCATAAGGAAACTTGGTCTGTAATTCTCTTTCTTTGTTGAGCCTTTATTTGGTTGAAGTCTATTTTGTTAGATATTAAAATGGCTACACTAGCTTACTTCTTAAGTCCGTTTGCTTGGAGTGTCCTTTTTTTTTTAACTCTTTACCCTGAGGTGATCTCTATCCTTGATGATATAGTGTGTTTCTTGTATGCAGTAGAAGGATGAATCCTATTTTTCTATCCATTCTATTAGTCTGTGTCTTTTAATTGGGAATTAAAACTATTGAGAGATAGCAATGATCAATGATTGTTGATTCCTGTCATTTTGTAGTTATTCCTCTTATTGTTGTGTGTTGGTGGTGGTGGTGGTGATGGTGTGTGTTTCTGTCTCGTGTATGTGTGTGTGTGTGTGTGTGTGTGTGTGTGTGTGTGTGTGTGTACTTCTTCTTTTGATTTTGCTAGTGTGGGATTATTCATTTATTGTGTTTGCATGGGTATAGTTACCACATTGGGTTATAGTTTTCCTTCTAGCACCTTCTGTCATGGTGGATCTATAGATACATATTGTTTAAACTTGGCTTTATCATGGACTATTGCATTTTCTCCAAATATGGTGGGTGAAAGTTTTGTGGGTATAGCAGTCATGGCTGCCATCTGTAGTTTCTTAGAGTCTGCATCACATATGTTCAGACGTTTCTGGTTCTTAGATTCTCCATTGAGAAGAGAGGTATAATTTTAATTAGTCTGTCTTTATATTTTACTTGTTTTTTTTCCCCTTGCAGCTTTTAACATTCTTTCTTTGTTGCATATGTTTAGTGTTTTAATTACATGGCAAGGGGATTTTCTTTTCTAATTCAATCCATTTGTTGATCTGTATCCTTCTTATGCCTTTATAGGCATTTCCTTCGTTGGGTTGAGATTTTACTTCTATAATTTTGTTAGACATTTTTTTTCAATATGAAAAATTAATCAGGGCATTTGAACAGAGATTCTTCTCCATCCTTCATTCCTATTGTTCTTAAGTTTGGTCTCTTCAGAGTGTTCCTGATTTCTTGGATATTTTGTGTCAAGAAGATTTTTAGATTTAACATTTTCTTTGACCAATATGTAAATTTATTCTATTGTATTTTCAACACCCTATATTCTCCCTTCCATCATTTGTATTCTGTTGTTGATGTTTGCCTCTGTAGTTCCTGCTTGAATTCCTACATTTTTCATTTCCAGAATTCCCTATTTGTGTTTCCTTTACTGCATCTATTTCCATTGGGTTTCAGCAGAGACATATTTCCCTGACTGCTATTGATCTTGTTTTTTTATGCTGTCATCTAGGCATTGTGATTTGGATGGTTAGAGTAGTCCTATATGCTGATTCCTGGGTTTGTTTTGTTGGGTCAGTGTCTTGTTCCTTGGTTTCATTTTCCTCTTTTGGACTTTTTTGTAGAGTGTCATGGCTATGTGTTGCCTGTTAGTTTTTCTGGCCTGCTCAGCTGGTATTTTCACAGATAATACCTATTAGTCTTGGAGGAGGCTGTAACATTGGAATGAGTTGGAAAAAGAAAGGTTACAGGATAAAGTCTTTGTGATGCTGGAGATGGGGTCAAAAAAGGAATGGGAGATTTCAACAGGTTTACTGCTATAAAGCTGGGGATAAAACTGGAGGAATTGTATTCCAAGAGCAGTAGGAGAAGTGCGGATCTGGCTTTTCCGCCTACCTGTTGCCCTGGGAAGAGCAGCTCTTGAGTTAGTAGGTGATACCTGCTGGGATTGTGTTGGTGCAAAGCAATGAGTGGAGGGAGGCAGGTTAGATTGAGATGATCTGTGGAATCAACAGAAGAGAGAGCATGGGGTGGTGGGGGTGGGCCTGCTACTCTTGTTCTTCTACAGTGCTGGGGATGAGACTGGGGGATTGGATCTGGAAGAACAGAGAAGGTCTATGGGCAGGCTATCTGGCTTTCTGACAGGCATGAGCAGGGGGTGCCTTCTGAAGTTAGGGGCTGGGATAAAGCAACTAAGTGAGAGGAGGAAAGTTAGGAGGACATGGACTGTGGGATCTACAGGAGATGTGGATGTAGGGGAAGAAAAGCTGCAGCGGTGTTCTATTGCAGTTCTGTAAATGAGACTGGTGTATGGGTTGGGGGAGGATGGATTGTGGGATACACAGACTCCTAAATGATTCTATTAAGTCAATGTGAAGTTGCTAGTTTTAGTTAAATTGATACTAAATACTTTACATGAAATCAATGTGACTCTAAGGTAGTATAAATAAATTATTCATGTATTTTGGAAAAGGATAGATATCTTAAGTTTATGTAAAAATCTTCATAAACTTATTTGGCTTGAATATGGTTATTTGCAATAAAGATTTTTGTTTTATTTGTTTTAATTTTATCATTTACCCTAATTTCTGAATCAAAATGGGATTGGTTTTCCCAGATAACTTCTGTTTATGGCTTTATTTCCTGTTCAAGCACGTTCTTTGGACCTTTGTGCATGAAGATTATGTCTTTATACTTCCCATAGTCAGTAGGCACTGTGAATATTTCTACATTCTATATCCTGTGAAGCTGTTATGACTGAAGTCCCAAGGATTGTCTTTAATAGTTTTTTCAATATGAAAGTTGACGTTGCACAACATCTTCACATGAAGTTTCCTATCTATTTATTTATTTATGCATTTATTTACTTATTTTTTTGATACCTTGGAGATTGTGATTTATTAAAACTCAAGTGTGTATTTTTAAGAATTAAATAGAAATTGTAAAAATTACATATATATGTACATATATATATCAGAAGAGTATTAATTAAGCTTAGAATACCATATGATTCAGCTATTTAATTTTTTTATATGATGAGACTACTGGAGATGCCATCCTATACCTGGCAAAAAAACCATTTAACTGTTACTTAAATGTTTTATTTCAAAAGTCATGGCTCTTATACTTTGGGGTGTATGAACTAAGACTTAGCCCTCACAAGATTTCTCATCCATTCATTACAGGTAACAGACCAATATAAATTATTCATTAGTACTTTATTTTATGTAAAATTCCTGTTAATATTAATAGCATATGTTGTATCATTGTATTAGAACAGTATAGTTCCTATCAAGTTACATATACTTGCAAACATATACATATATAACCACACACAGATACACACATATACAAAGTCTGCCTTAAGCAAAGAAGCATTAGTGATGATAGAACCTTATAGAAAAAAATATTTCTGTATAAAAAGTCATTAAGTGTTCAAAATTGAATCATTGGGAAGAGCTACAGGTAACAAAATTTAAGCTGTATTGTACCCACTTTATTGACAACCCTAGGTTTAATCAGAGTGGGACAAAAGCAGCAAGAATTAAATTGGAACATTGGAATGCTCCCGTTTAAAACAGAATCAGCTATGGTAGATTTATTTTGGGTACTCCTCACTGTGCATAATTACGTTGTACCAATGATAATAAGTTCACGTTCAGTAACTTCTTGGTAAAAATTTTAACTAATGCAGAATTTACATCTTAAAAAATGTCTTGATAAAATTCACTGAAATATAAATCATCACTGTAGGCGACATAGAAAATTGAATTATATTTAAATTGGTCATAAATATGCATGCTGAAATGGTTCATGTATTTTAAAACTACATTACTCCAGAGGAAATCTAAATTAATATCCACTTCACTAGTTATTAAAACTGAAAACTCCTATTTTTATAATAGTCCAAAGTTTTCATTAGTTGGGGACAGTAGATATTCAATTTATTCAAACATTTCCATTCTGGTAATTATGTAAGGCTACTAAGTAATGCATTTTGTTTTTATAAAGCCTTCTTATGGAGTTGCTGTTGACTCTCAAGTAAAATAATATGCTTTTATTAAGAAATTTATAAATTTCCTGTGTCATATTAGCAGATCTGTGTTGCTTGGCAGATGGAGGGCATGGTACTTCTTCACCTAGAAGGTTCTTCTTACTTACAACAAAGTCATTGGGTAATGAGTGCTGAGTTGATTGTTGCGTTCCAAAGTTGAAGAGTCGTGGGCTAGCTCTGCTTCTCTGTTATATTTCCATTCTTCAGGGACAAAGGAAGTCCGATTTTACTGATCTACTGGCAGTTCTGTGACTACAAGTTCCTCCCAACTTGAGCTTATTAGAATACAATGACATCATCCATTTCACTTGAGAGGTAAAAGTATGTGAAACACCTCGGGGCTATCTAGTAAAAAGTCTAACTTAAATAAATTCTTTTTCATTTTAATATAGGAAAGCTTAAATTTTGTTCTCAATCATTATCATGCACATTTGTTTTATGTAGTTTCTACATTTGTGTTGAAACCATATTACAAGGGGAAAAGCCCTCACATGCATTAAATGATCAAAGAAAATGACAGAAGATATGTCATTTTTTTCAAAAGTCATGGACCATGAATAAAAACCATAGAGTCTCCATTAGATTCTTTGTTTTCATAGCCCAAACATTTGAATATTAACACGAGTAAATTCAGTTTTCAAAACCATGATTTTTATAATAAAGTCAGTAAGGTATAATATGCATTGAATTGTCACACATCTGGTTCAAATCCTGGATCTGCCATATATATTCTCTAGAGATCCACATCTTATTTTATAATTAACTTGAGCTTGAGAGCATTATTAATCTAGCACTAGGCTTGTTTGTTTGTTTGTTTTGAAGTGCAGTGTGTTTATATTAGGAAAGAGACTGAAGAAAAGAGAAGATAGTAAAAGAGAGATGGGACAAAGCATATAGGAACTCATTGTACTGGTGATTTATATGCAGCTAGAGAAAGAATTATTCCATCAAAATAAGTTTTTCCTTTGCACTGAGTTTCTTTTGTAGAACAAAATATCTTGATGGGCAAAGAAACAGAATGTGGATTTAGATGCTTGGCCCTTCCTATCTTATTTTCATTCAACTGATCAATGTTCATCAATATTGTAGTTACATTTGTCACTACTGGAGCTACATTTCTGATACTACTTTGTTACAGCTTGTTCCCTTTCCCTAATTATGTTATGTTATTGTGGTGGTATTGTGTTCCCCAAAATATTGTGCATGCTAATAAACTTATCTGGGGTCAGAGAACAGGACGGCCACAATATTAAACATAGAGGTTAGGCAGCGGTAGTACACGTCTTTGATCCCAGCACTAAGGAGACAGAGCCAGGCGGATCTCTGTGTGTTCAAGGTCACATTGGAAATAGCAAGGCAGGGTGACTCACACCTTTAATTCCAAGAAGTGAGCCTTTAATCCCAGGGAATGACAGCAGAAAGAGAAAGATATATAAGGCACGAGGACCAGGAACTAGCAGCATTTGGCTGGTTAAGCTTTTAGGCTTTGGAGCAGCAGTTCAGCTGAGACCCATTCAGATTAGGACTCAGAAGCTTGCAGTCTGAGGAAACAAGACCAGCTGAGAAACTGGCAAGGTGAGGAAGCTGTGGCTTGTTCTGTTTCTCTAATCTTCCAGCATTCACCCCAATAACTGGCCTCAGGTTTGATTTTATTAATAAGACTCTTTAAGATTCCTGCTACATGTTATGATCTAAACATTAAATACCATCCACAGTTTCATGTGTTGTGCATGTCTCCACATCATTTATAGTACAACTTTAGGAGGTAATTTAATTATGTTTGCTCGCTCTCTCTCTCTCTCTCTCTCTCTCTCTCTCTCTCTCTCTCCACACACACACACACACACACACACACACACACACACACACACATGCACGCACGCACATGTGTGTTTGTTTGTGTGTATATGTGCATATGTATATATATATGTATGTTTGTATGTACCTTCATATGCATATATATGTATATAAACACACACATTCTCTTTCTCTTATTTCCATGAGTTGACTAGCTTCTGCCACATATTTCTGCTGTTAATATTGTTTCTACACCAAACCAGGACCCCAAAACAGCCAAGGACTACAAACCAAGACCAAAATAAGTCTTTCCTCCCTTAAGATATTTATACCGTTTTGTCACATATCTGAAAAGACTACACAAGACTGATAACAATTGATGCTATAGGACACACTGTCATTTGAAGTCAGTGATAGCAGTTTGCATCTCCGTGCTTGCAGACATAAAACAGCTAACCTCAGTGACAGAGCCTGCTATTCCAAAGTAAATTTGCTATATTGCATAAATGGACTGGTTGTTTTTGCTTATCTTTTCAAGTTCATATCTTAGGCAGAAAGATGATAGTATCTGAAGGTGGAGTCTTTGGGTGGCAATTTAGTAATGAGCAAGGAGTACTCATAAGGAAGATTCCTGCCTTTTAAATCTCAAGAGCAATTGATGTGTACTATGTCAGGACATTGGACAAAGATGGCCTTTCCTAAATCAAGAAATGAGGCTCTGCCAGACATTTCATCTGCCTGCCACCTTTGACTGTGGGCCTGCAACCTCACTTAAAACTTGAGAAATATGTGTTTAGTCTTTAAACTGCCCACTAAATGGTACTTACATCACGAATATGAACAAGCTGGACAAGTGTTCTCAGGTTTAGACACTGAAATGCAGACTAGTTTTATTCCATACTGTAATGATAAAATTATATCTCAAGAGGCCACTGATAAAGATTCTATGGAATTCAGGAGAAGAGGGTTGATAGGAATAAAACAAGCTTACCATTTTCCATTTTTTCCAGGTTCTATAAAAAGGTCATGAACAAATATGATATAGTCTTTAATAGCCTAATTACATATGCTCTCACCAGCTCAGCCCATGTCCTTGGGAAATATCCCAGTGTAGGAAGGACAAACTTTATTTTCCAACAAAAGTGATCATTTGAGAGAAAAGGTTTATACACATTTGTACTTTCAGTCTTTCTGGATGTATCCTGAATCCTTGTTTGTTTGTTTGGTTTTTTTTTTCTGTATTGTTTTGCTTTGCTTTTTCATGCTAGACTCATTATGTATAATAAAGGTTTTTTTTTTTGTTTTTGTTTTTGTTTTTACCTACATGTTTCATCAGGGCTTCTACAAAGAGCTATCACATAACTGAAAACAGAATGGGAACACTTGAGAGCTACTAGCCTCTCAGCTGTACATGGCTCAGTGTTTTTCTCTAAGGGTAGAGGCATTTGTAATGGTGAGAATGTTGTCTACTTAGTACTTAACATACACCTAGTTTCTGAGAAAAAAATTCAGAGGCTGCACTGGAGATTTATGCTAGAAACATTTATCAAGAATATCTACATACAAGCAATAAGCATTTGTTTAAAATAAGAGAATTCATCTTCCATGCAAAACTCTGAAACTTGGCCTCCTGTGAACAATGCCAACATTTGTCTTATGAAGATAAATGCTAAATTACTGAGATTTCAATGAGTCTTTATCACAGAAGCCTGAACAAATTATGAAATATGGACTAAAGATAAATTAGTTGACAGAGGACAACACACATATGTGTTTGTGCCTCATTACTGAATGATTAATTGAACAACAGGAAAAAAAAATAATTCCCTAGAAAAAGAAAGAAAAGTTGACCAAACCTGAGCTCTTGATCATGAATAAAAAGAAGAGAACTCAAAATTGGCACAATCATAAATAAAAATAAAGGATTAGCTTTATACCAAATAGTTATAGATACAGGTAAAGTTACAGGAAATACCTCAACTATCTCAAAGACTCAGTACACAAACACAGGTAACTTTTATGCAGATTGTTCAGGCTTTATGCCTAGTAATAGCAGGTACAACCCTATCACTTCAAGTTGCAACTGTGGATTAATTACTTGCCTTTTCTTTCATATTCTTCATCTGTAAGTGTGAATGAAAAAAATGTTAGTCACAATAGACAATACAGCATGACTATCATGTTCAGATATCACATAATATGCATATGTTTAAGACATACTATAGCAATCTACACACTATTAAAGGCAGTGGTACATATCCATTACTTCTTGGTTGCTTTATTAGATAGTTACTATAAATGTTTGAATGATGGATTTTACATAAACTAAAGCATTAGAATTATTAAGTTAGAATGAGCAAATTCATCACTAGCATTCGTGATCATATGTTCAATGTATTTCACTGTGTCCTATCTGAAGAAGAAGTGAGAGGATAACTGATTTGTGAATGATATTAAATATACTATCATCCCCCTGCTCTTATTCAACCACTACAACATTATCTTAAATAATTTTCATGCTTCTAACTTTTGTCATGATTATTTCTATTTTCACTACATAAACTTTAGCAACCAGTTTTGAACTTACACGTATCTGAACCTGCCGGTATTGAAGAATGCTGGTGACATTAACTGCAGACATTTAAGAAGTGATTGTGTCCTGAATGATGCTTGCTCTCTGAAATGCATTTACTGAATGTAATTTCCACAGAGATAGTACCAAGAGCTGGCGCTCTTAAGTGGAGATGATGTTATAAGAGTCCAACCCTTCTGGATTTTACCCTCATGACAAATTTCATGTTAGTAATCATAGTAGAAAACAGTACAAAGGTATTTTTGTTCCTTCTACTCTTCTGCATCTTCTCTATGTGAGGGCTTGGTAACCTACAACCATTTATGAAGGAGTGGATGGCTCCTCACCAGAGAGCACTACCTTTATTTGGGACTCCCTGAGCTCCAATATTATCAGAGGTAATATTCTATTTTTGATAGGTAATTCAACCCTTATCAAAGCAGGCAAAACAAACTAAGAGAGATGCTGAACAAGTACAAAGAACTGCAGCCTTCGTAGTTATGAAGGCTCTTGGGAATGCTACCAATGATGCAACTTATTCACTAGATGTTTGACCAAGACATGGTGAACATTAATTTGAGAATGTTACATACTTTGAAGGTTTGAAGAGGAAAATTTAAGCCTAGAGTATACCAGGTTTTTTGTTTTGTTTTCTTCCTTTTAGGCCACCAACCAGCTCTGAAATCATGACACAGAGACTTATTAGTTATGAATGCTCAGCCTAGCTTAGGCATACTTCTGGCTAGCTCTTTCAATTTAAATTAACCTGTTTCTCTTTGTCTACCTTTTGCCTTGGGGCTTTTTACCTTTTCTTGCATTTGTAGATCTTACTTTCACTGCTTCTCTCTGTCTGGCTGGAGGTGGCTGTCTGGCTTCTTGCCCCAGGCGTCTGTCTCCCCTTTTCTCTCCTCCTTCTTCTCTCTTTTCTCCCATTCTCTTCCAGCCCAGATTTCTCCTGTTTTTATTCTCTCTGCCTGATAGCCTAGCCTATCCTTTCTCTGCCTAGCTATTTTCTGTTTAGTTCCTTATTAGAACAATCAGATGCCTTAGGCAGGCAAGGAGAAACAAATGCAACACATCTTTATGTAATTAAACAAATGCAGCATAAACAACAGGAACACACCTTCCCCTGGTTAAACAGATATTCCACAACAATAGAGTATTATAGTTTCAGGTTTCAGAGCACTCAAGTTCTTTTTGAAGCAAGACTAGCTAGCATGCCTTGGGTGTATAAAATGCTAACTTGTTAAGGATACCTCATTCATATTATTAGCAGGTTTCTGTGAATCATTTCCAAATGATCAGATCACCAACATAAAATGAATCAAGTAATGAAGGAATGGATTCAATATGTTATTAAGGTTAAAATATAAAAATGAAATAGCACTTAGAAGTAATTTCAAATAGAAAGATAAAACACAACCTTTGCAGGTTCTGTTTATAAATGTGGGTTGTGGTGTGTGTGTGTATGTGTTTTTGTGCATGTGTATATATGTATGTGTAGTCTAAATTGAATTACCTAGTTTATAAGTTTTAGTAATAAAATATTTCATTGTTGTATAATTTTTAGTTTATCCTGACTCCTTCTCCAAGGTTCAGAATATTTTCTGTTAAACAATTAGTAACATGAACATTCACTGAATCTATGTTCTTCAGAGCACAGAACTCAGTACCATCCTATAACTCTGTGTGCAATTGGACATTGTGCATACTGATATGGGCAATTTCCCCCATGCATTTATCTTTGCATTGCCATATTGAGGTAAAGGGTCTTTGAAACCTCAAAGTGAATATGAATATTGCAGCCATAAAACAAAGAAAGGGTCCAATAAAGACTATTTTATGCCAAGATAACCAGATAAGGTATATATATATATGTGGTTTTCTGTGGATTTTATTAGATTTGGTTTCCTAGAGAACAAAACTGTCTATAAGTACTTCATATGATTTTTAGTATTCAAATAATCTCAGTGTGTATATAACTAATAGTTATATTTTTCCTGACAAAGGTTTGAACATTAACATTCAGACATTAAAGGCAGAGTTATATATTATATCTTCCAAGAAATGCAATCGATATTTTCCTGAGAGCATTAATCCATTCAGAACAACTTAATGTAAGGACATATCATGTTAGGCTATACTTATTCCTTTAAAAAAAATCTCTGCATTTGCACTTGCAGGAAAGCAAGTATATGAACATGACTAAGGATTTATTTTGATATAGTTGTGCTCATTCTTAAGAGGTATATTCACTTGTGTAATGTGTACTTTTATGAATATGTCCATACATATATGTCCATTGAATTATGCTTTTTGACACCTTGCCAAATAGTCTTTATAAATTTACTTTAGTTAATATTTAAAACAGCTTTTTACTAATTTCCTATTATGTATAAATTTCAATACTCATGACACTATACCAGGATTTTTCTTTTGAGTCACCAACTGACTCCCAAATCATGATATGGAGACTTATTATTGGTTTTGAATGTCTGGCCTATCTTAGGCTTGTTTCTGGCTAGCTCTTTTAACTCACATGAATCTTTAATATAATTTTTATATTTATTTGTTTCTCATTGTCTATGTTTTGCCTCAGGGCTTTTTACTTTTTTTTTTCTTCTTCTGTATATCTTGCTTTCACTACTTCTTATGTCTGTCTGTCTGGCAGGTGCCTGCCTGGCCCTGGACATCTCCCTCATTCTCTCCTCTCTTCTTTTTAGTTAGACTAGATTTCTCTTCCTACTATTCTCTCTGCCTGCCAGCCTGGCTATCCTTTCTCTGCTTAGCTATTGGCCATTGAGCTCTTTATTAGACCAATCAGGTGCCTTAGACAGACAAGGTGAAATAAATACAGCACAACTTTACATAATTAAAACACACATCCTTACGTCATTAAACAAATGCAGCAAAAACAAATGTAACACACCTTTACACAATTAAAGCAACATTCCGCAGCCTAAACAAATGTAACACATCTTTACATAGTTAAGTATTTCACAACAAGATACATAAAAGGTATAACAGCGAACAGGACATTATTCTAGAAAAAAACATTCTATTCAAATAAATTAACTTATGCCTTAAAAATAAATAATTGTGGGTATACATTGAATATCATTTCATTGAAATATATGAATGGTTTACCTACATTGTTCTAAACTCAGTTTTTTATTATATCCTTTTTAAAGAGATGAGATTTTGAAATTTCATTTCTGTTAGAAAGAAAATTAATCCAAGTAAATCAGATAGTCGATGGAGTTCTAACATATGAGGTCTAGTATTCTAGCTTTCTCTTTTTGTCTTTTTATTTCACTTACAATTCTTAAAGATGAAACAGGAGGAATTACTTGATCTGAGCAACAAATTCCCATCTAAACACCTGACTATTTTAAATCTAAATAAGGAGAGAAGTGATTTTGTAAGTATCATGAGAATGCAATGAATATTTCAGCTAAAGTTAATTCACATTAGTAGTGAATTCTCCATTTTCATCTGCAGTAATAACATAACGTTTTTATTATCACATGGAAGTTTCATGTAACTATGTAATTATATGCACTTATACTAATTATGTATCATAATTATAGCTAATAATTACCTTGTTACTGTATTTAATTACCTTTTGAACACTTAACGCATGCTAATGTACTTTCCACTCTCATAGTATTATATGTCGGACAATAAATACCTATTTTTAACCAGTTAGAAAGTCATCTTCTCAGAAATCAGTAAAACTAAAAAATTAATTGAGTTCTTTTTTTAATACTTGACATGGATTCAATCTAGAAAAAAAAAAAGACTAAAGTATCTTTTAAACTAGATTTTAAAGAAATGAAATGTACCAGTTGAAATTCAGCTTTTAATTCCCAGTGTGCAGACACACTTAGCATATTTAATATGCAAACTGTGAAATCGGTGGTTTCAATACTTGCTCAGTGGTTTTGGCATTAGAGTTTTCCCTTTTTATAATGTGGTATGTTTTACCAATTATTTAAGGATTACGTCCACGCATGAAATGTATTCTGACCCTAATCATCTCTCCTACTCACCAAATAGCTGCCAAGTCTACCTCTGAATCCCCATCCCATCCCTAAGTACAATTGCTTCAAAAGCCCACTTAGGAGTTATCTAATATAAAATATCTATATAAAATATCTATAGCCAGGTTTTAGGGTTGGTGTGAGCATGAAAATATTGTTCATACATCAATAATCTTTCAAAACCCTAACAGTAAAGAAGACAACTACGTATACTTTCCTACAAATACATATATAAATCATCTATCTATGACCATGGGGATGAGTTGTTCCTCATATTCTTGATAATCAGCAACTTTGATTTATCCTTCATTTAGAAAAAGCACTGTATCCGTGTCCAAATTAGTAATGTCTAGCCTGGAGCATTATTTCCATAAAGCAAGAATAGAATTTTTAAGGGAATTTGAAGGTGCATCTTCTGCTCAAGTGTGTCACAAAAAGTTTTAAATTACTGATTAAAAATTGCTCTTACAAATCCAACAAAGCTTCCTCAGTCCCCATATTAAGTAATCTTTGGAGAATTTTCTGTTTCTTCCAAGTAGTTTTTTTTTTTTTCTCCTTTGAAGTTTCCTGAGTTTTTTGGGGTTTTTTTTTTTGTTGTTGTTGTTTTGTTTTGTTTTTTGTTTTTTTCTGTAAGACTCTTTCTTCAAGCAGAAAAATCATAGACAATTAGAAAGGATGGGTTTGAATGGACATTGAAGACTGTTTCAAAGTCAGGTAGCAGAAGAATTATCATACCACTGAATAGCTCTACGTGTGGTTAAACTTTAATGCTTAGAGCAGAGAAAAAAGTTCTAGGGAGGTATAATTTATGTAACATCTTTAAAGAATGGATAATAATAGTTCTTTTGAAGAAAAATAACTTTCTGTATTTTCTGAAAGTTTGAGGCTCCACAAATAAAATGTTTAGAAATATCATAACTAACATCCATCTGCTGGAAATTTCAGAAGCCACATAGGTGAAGTGTCACTGGCATGGCTGCCTGAACATGAGCTGAACAAGTGCAACACCAACAGATGAACCGATGTGGATAGGCAAAATTTGTGAGGCCTCAACCCCAGACAGATAACTACAGGCATCTGTGGAAAACTAAGAGCTAGAGAAATCATGTTCCCCAGGGAAGAGCACATCCTGGTCATCCCTGAAAATATACACATAGTAGAGACATTATATGGTATGTTCTCCCTATGTTTTCAACATTGGAAACATATTTATGGAGAAATTGTTATTCTAATAACTACTGGAGAAATATGGGCCTTTCTAGAAGAAATATATGAACAACGCAAAGTAGTGTTTCCTAAGTAGTGTGTGTGTAGCATAATACATTTGTTTCAAGAGGTGAAGAAATAGGTTAAAAATAAATGAATTGGTTGGTATTTTTTCTTATATTCTTATTATTTGAAACAGTTTTTCATTTAAATATGTTCTGATCATATTCTTTTCCTCCCTCAAGTCCTTCCAGATCCTCTCTTCCTCCACGCACTCAACTTTAAGTTTTCTCTCAAAAATAAAGCAAAAATCCAACACAAGTCCCCCAAACAAATAAACCAGCAACCAAACAGAAAACAAAAGCAAAAACAAAACAATACCAAACAAGTATCACCAAACTGTAACCAAAGAAAAGAGCAGAAATAAAACTATGGAGTCTATGATATGTTCTTAAATTACTCCTGGAGCTGTTGATATACCCAATATTACTCCATTGGAGAAAATTGATTTTATTTCTCCCAGCAGGTATAAATGACAGTTCAGTTGTTAGCCTTTACCCTAGTGGCTAGGTTTCATTCATTCATTCATTCATTCAAAGCATAAAAATAGAAATATAATAAGGCAAAACAAGAAATATTACATTGAAGTTAGACAAGACAAACTAACAGAAGGAAAAGTGCCCAAGAAAAGGTTATCTTTGTTTTTAAATTAATTTTCTTTAACAATTTTGCCAACTGCCACATAAGTACTATATCTGTATTACCACCTCCTCTCAATCACCTTCCCTGTCCCCTTCTGAAATTCACTGTCTCTTCTTTAATAATTGCTACATGTGTGCACACACCTGTGCAATCATGTATGTGTTTTCTTTTATTTGGTTTGTTTGATTTGATTTGATTTTTATCATCCAGAAAAAGAGTACTTCAATTGAGAAAATGCCCCAAATCAGATTGGCCTGCCAGCAAACCTGTGGAGATATTTTATTCATTAATGATTGATATGAGAGGGCCCAGCACACTGCACATGGAGCTGCTCCTAGGCAGATTGTCTAAGGTTGTATACGAGAGCAGGCTGCCCTAGAGAGCAAGCCAGTAAGTGTAGATGTATCAGGAATCTTAAAAGGTCTGATTAATAAAATCGAACCTGAGGCAGGTATTAGGGTGAATGCTGGAAGATCAGAGAGACAGAACAAACCACAGCTACCTCACCTCACCAGTTCCTCAGCTGATCCTGCTTCCTCAAGCTGGGAGCTTCTGAGTCCTCATCCAGATGGGTCTCAGCTGAACTGTGCTTTTTAAAGCCTAAATGCTTAATCAGCCAAATGCTTCTAGTTTCAGGTCTTCACGCCTTATATATCTTTCTACTTTCTGCCCCCACTCCCTGGGATTAAAGGCTAATTTTCTGGGATTAAAGGTGTATGTCACCTTGCTGGCTGTATCCTTGAACACACAGAGATCCGCCTAGCTCTTCCTCCCAAGTGCTGGGATTAAAGGCATGCACCACCACTGCCCAACTTCTGCTTTTGCTTGCTCTGACCCATTTTCTGGCCATTTTTGACTCTGTATCTAGTGGCTGTCTGTTTTCTGACCCCAGATAAATTTATTAGGGTGCACAATATTTTGGGGAACACAATACCACCACAAGTAAACATTGCTCCTCCATGGTCTGTGCCTCCTCAGTTCCTGGCTGCTGGTTCCTGCCTTAACTTGCCATAATGACAGACTGTATGTAGCCTGTAAGACAGGTAAACTTTTTCCTTGAATGTTGCTTTTGAACGTGGTATTTAATCACAGTCACAGAAAGCAAATTAATCCATGTATATACAATATACCCATTCCATTTTAGCATCCTTATAAATATGTGTTCAGGACTGACCACTGGGATTAGACATCCTATGAAGGAGCCTGTTCATAAATGACAAGAATCTTCTCTCTTTTAGTAGCCATTTATTACCTGTAGTTCTTCATCTGTGTAGAATCAAGGGGAATTTCCACTTTCTGTGTTGGCTTTACAAATGGTGTATTCATTCGACTGATCTTGTTCCAGGAACCACAAGGCTAATATTTCAAAGATGTTTTCCTTTCATTGATAAAGGACACTAGCAATAGGCAAGTTGAGAAACAAGCAGGCAACTCCGGTCCTAGCAAACTTTCAGGCCTTTCTGAGCCTTAGGCCTAGAGGTATCATTGCAGATATGCTAGTTGGAGTTGGGCACCCCATGGTTCCTTAATCTCTACAGTTTGACCAGCTATGGAAGCTGGTCAGCTATGAAGCTATCAGTCTTTATCTATTGCAAAAAGAAGCTTATTTGAGATCCACAATTGTGGATACAAAGATAAACATTTAGAATAGAGTTAGAAATTACATTGGTTTTAAAAATGGCTATAGTAGATCTTCCTCCCAGGGTTCTAACTCCTCCAGTCTTAGGTTGTTGACTAGGTTTACAGTACTGGGCATGGAATTCTTTCTCTTGGATGACGTTTAATTCCAATTAGAGAACTGTTGGTTACCTCCAAAATAAAAGTGCCACTCTTGCACCACTGTTGAAGGTCCAGTCACTGTGATTCACAGGATGCACGGGTTGGTAAGACTATGAATTGCTCCTGTCCCTCAGCAGTTTGTGTAGCACCTTCTGATATTTTTGAGAGCCAGCTTCAACCTGATTCCTCTGTGTTCCAAGTGCATGGTTTTATCATCAGTGTGAACTTATCTTCAAGTTCTGGAAGAGGCAATGGGCAACAGTAATCAAGATAATGACCAAAGACATGACTGTAGGACATGCTGATCTAGACAATTCCCAAAATGAGGTTGGGTTACTAAGAGAATCTGGTTTGTGTCAAGTTGACAATTAAAACTAATCAACACAGGGTTGGGGATTTAGTTCAGTGGTAGAGCATTTGCCTAGCAAGCACAAGGCCCTGGGTTCTATCCTCAGCTCAAAGAAAACCAAACAAAACAAAAAACAAAAAACTAATCAACACAACATACTTGTATACTTTTTTAATTCAGTAACTGGTGGAGGCCCATGAAGTGATCTACAACCAAGCACTGGGCTGACCTCCTAGACTTCAGTTGAAGAGAGGGAGGTGGGATCACAGGAGCAAGTGAGGTCAAGATCATGATGGGAAAAACCTCAGAGACAGCTGAACCAAGCTGGTGGGAGCTCATGGACTCTGGCCTGTCAGCTAGGGAACCTGCATGGCACTGAACTAGGCCCTCTGAATGTGGATGATAGTTATGTGGCTAGATCTGTTTGGAGAGCCCCTGGCAGTGGGACCAGGGCTTATTATTGCAGGTACATGAAATTGCTTTTTGCAACACATTCCCTAGAGTGGGATACCTTGCTCAACCTTGAAACAGGGGGTAGGCATTAGTCAAACCTCAAATTAGCATACCAGACTTTGTTGACTCCCTAAGAGAGGCTTTACCATCTCTGAAGAGTGGATTTGAGGTGGGATGAGGAAGGTGGGGCTGGGTGAGAGAAGGGGAAGGAGGGGGAACTGCGATTGGTATATGAAAAAATCCTTCTTTAAAATAAATAAATTTAAAAATATATATTTTATTGACATACTTGAAACTACATCATTGTGCCTGTTTTTCACAATTTCTTTGCAGTTAAAAGAATCTGATCTCCAAAAAGTTTGTGTGTTATTTCTTATTGATTCTTAACAATTGCAACACAAGCATTCAATGTGTATATACCATGGATAGTTATTTAGGATAATATTGTTTGTTGTTTTTAAAATAAGTCACAACAAATTTCTAAGCAATGAAAACACATTGAAATTGTATTTTTCCAAATAGTTGTTTAATTAAATTTTACATATCAAACAGATCCCTAAAAAAATATACAAAGGCAGGGCTGGAGAGATGGCTCAGTGGTTAAGAGTATTGACTACTCTTTCAGAGGACCTGGGTTCAATTTCCACCACCCATGAAGTGTTCACAATGCCTCTAACTCTTGTTCTAAGAGATCTCATACCTTCTTCTGACCTCCACAGGGACCAGACACACATGTAATAAACAGAAATACTTGTAAGGCAAAACAGTTATCCACTTAAAGTAAATAAAGATCTAAATTTAAAAATAAAATTAAAAAAACTACAGTGGCTAGTTTTTTTTTTTCCATAAAGTAGATAGGATATATTTAATAATAAAAATTACACATATTCAAGGTATTCAACTCATAGTTAGATACATAGACAGTTTGTGAAGTATTTACTGAAATTGAGATCATTCATGTATCTATTGTCTCACATAATTTCCAATGTATTATAGGCACTGAGGGTGCTGAAGTTCTAGTATTTTAACAATTCAGGGAAACAGGTATGATATTATCACCAATATTCATACTGATGATGTTTGTTATATCTGTCAAACTCATCTTACATAACAGAGACATTGTAGCCCTTTAGCAAAATTTCCCCATTTTTTTTTCCCTGTCTATGACCTGGTAATCTGATCCTTTCTATTATATATTTTCCAAGACATATATTCCTAGAATCCATATATAAATGAAACCATGCAGATTTGTTTCTTTTTGTATCTTAACTCACACAATATTATGTCCTCTCTAGTTCATCTAGATTGGCACAAGCTACAAATTGTTCCTTCTTTTTCATGGCTGAAGTATATTCCATGGTGTATGTGAGGTCTACTTGGAATTTTTTATTTTGTTTTGTTTTGTTTGTGCGTGTGTGTTTGGGGGTCTATAGCAGTCTGTGTGTAATAGCCGGGATATTTTAACCTTTGGTCCACTCTGAATAATGCTGAAAAGAATACATCAGTGAACATATCTCTTCAACAGCTTATTCCTCTTCCTCTTGATACCTATCAAAATAAATAGCTGAGTATGCTGATAATTGCTGTGGGATAATGTTCTTTATGCTGTGAGTATGCTCTGATTGGTTGATAAATAAAATGCTGATTGGCCAGTAGCCAGGCAGGAAGTATAGGTGGGCAAGCAGACAAGGAGAATCCTGGGAAGAGGAAGGACAGAGACAGGAGGATCGAGCCAGACACAGAGGAAGTAAAATGACAAGGCAGAACTGGGAAAAGGTACCAAGCCACATAGCTAAATATGAATAAGAATTATTGGTTAATTTAATTGTAAGAGCTAGTCAGTAATAAGCCTGAGCTAATGGCCAAGCAGTTATAATTAGTATAAGCCTCTGTGTGTTTACTTGGGGGACACGAGTGGAAGAGATTTGTCCTGACCACAGGAAAATCCTTTAGACTATAATAGCCCTAGGGATCTACTACTAAATTTGTGCAAAAACATTTAACATACTGCCTTAAAACAGTCACATTGTCCTAATAATATGCAGATGTTTCTTTTCCTTCCTGCCAGTTTTTCATGTTTTGTATCACAATAGTCATACTAAGAGCAAGAGATGATACTCATGTTCTTTCACTGGTGTTCCTTAGACTCCTTATTTTATCTGTCCCTTCAAAAACATTATGATTCATGCTTCACATTACAATGTGATGATTTTATGTATTTAGCAATATTTGAATAAAGTAAATACTCAAATATGAGTTTCCTAAATGTGTTATCAAAATGTTGAAAGATGTTGGATCAAGCAAGAGCTCATGTTTCACTAGGATGCCTATAGCATACATTCGTTCCTACAAGCCTCTTAAAGATAAGGATGCCAAAGAATGATGAAAATGCAGTATAGAATGGACATAAGAGAACAAATAGACAATGAACAACAATTGAAAGTATATTAACTGAGATTTCCCCTCATTTAGTTACCAGATCAGAAAATAGTTTTAAAATATAAAATTGTGTGAATGATTCATTAAGTTGAATTTGAATGCTGATTTATGAGTCTAAACCTATTTTTATATTTTCTTTAGACTAATTTGTTGCTATGTATTCTTAAAATATAATTAAAATGAAAATGTAAAAATCAAGCTTTTATAGTGAAATCTAGTACATAACTTGAACTTTCAAATCTCCAGAATAGGACAAATAACATGATTTTATGCAGGCAAAGTTTATTGAAGTAAAGGTACTGAGTCACCTTGCCCGGCCTTAATACTTAGGGAGATGCTTAGTCTTATTGTAACTTGACATGCCATGTTTGGTTGATGTCCATAGAGGCCTGTCCTTTCCAAAACAGAAATGGAGGCGGAGGAATGAATTGGGTGATGGGGACAGAGGGGGTGGGAGGGAGGTACTGGGAGTTGGAGGAGCAGAGTGAGGGGAAACTGTGGCCAGAATGTAAAATAAATTGACAGAGAGACAGAGAGAGAGAGAGAGACAGAGAGAGAGAGAGAAGAGAGACACACACACAGAGAAGAACATTTGATGGAAAAGCATGAAGAAAAATGGCAAGAGTGTGGACTTGAAAACATTCCCTGTGCTAAAGTCAAGTTGCTTCAAACAAGGGTGTCATTTGTTATTCCCCATGTTGTAGAGAAGGATGAAGGAGGATGAACTTGAATCCAGTAACCATTCCACAACAAATGGACTTAACTATTTCTAAAGTTGTTGGGTTCTACAAAGTTTTGGTGATACGATTTTTTTAAAAAATGAATAATTATCATTAACTCCTTGTTTTTCTTAAAGTTATTTGCCTTATATAGAACAAGTATTCACAGAAGAGACAATCCATAGACGATAGACACATATTGACAAGGGTCTGCTGTGTAATATTTTTGAAAGACAATGAGTAAATATATTCTTCTCTACTGTGTTGCTCTAAAATCTTCTGCTTAAAGATGTGGATGACAGCAATATCAGGAACTATTTTTCTAAAGTGCCATCAATGTAATAGTTTAACTGTGGAAGGCAACCTTGGCAGGTTGGAGCCAAGGGATACCACAAAGTCACACCATACAACAGAGCTCACCTGGAAGGTTTACTGGCTGGGAGGTGCAGATGAGGCCTCTAATGGTGAACAAAAGAAAAAGGGGAGAGGGGCAAGAAGGGTTTGCCTTTCACAAGGGGATATAGCCCATGTGCATAGGGAGAGGGCTCTACTTAGTGGTTATGGTAGCTACAGGGTCATGTCTTGGCTGCTGCTGCTGACATGTTCTGCTAAGTCTCCAAGAACAGGCCGTTGTAAAAGTCTGAACGCTAACAAGCAATGCCTGTGTCTTGACATTGGAAATTAGAATAATTTTATGTTATTGAATCTCGGTTTCAATATTTGATAATTTTAAAATAACCAAGTTATCCTGAAACTGAAAAATCAATGATAAAGCAATTTTAATTTGAAGAATGTAGGGGAAGATTCAATCAGCAATTCTATCTGTGACTAAATGAAGAGTTCAAAAAGCTATGAATGCTATCCCTCACTGAATACATTTATAAATTGCAAGTGAAAAATAGAGGTGAGTGTTACGTGATTACACAGAGATTACTGGATGTCTCTAAAAGTCATGATCTGGTAATTTCGATAGTAGAGCCAAGTTTATTTTAAAAAGTCCTGATTATGTTCTGCTTAATATATTTTGGAAATTGTATCCAATTAGCAGTTTCAATATTCTACATTTAACATCTTTTCCCCTTCCTCTTTTTTTTATGCTGTCACAATTCAAACATCCCTTAAATATTTCTAGTTAGGAGTCTGTGCTTCCTACAGTTTGTTTTTCCTGAGAGTAGTTTCCATGTAATTATCCTTGGGAGACTGTTTTACGTTCCTTTCTCCTTTGCTTGTGACTCCATTTCTGTTCCTAGGATGCTTGATGTCTAATAGGCTTTGCTGTTTGTAATTCCCAATGTAGATTTTTCACAAACATCTCCAGAGACCATGACCTGTGTTTTCTCATCATTAATGAAAATCCTTCTTATTTGAGGCAGATTTTATCATGAGTTTTCTGTGTGCCTCTATAAAATTTGCATTTAGAACACTATGATCCTTCTCTATCCTTTTGGAATTAACATATATTAAGAATGCAGGATTTCCCCCTCCCAATTCACACTTGTAGCTCTCTCTAGGATTAAAAGAGGATTACTACATATTATCATAAACTCATACAAAACAAGGTTTGGAAACATGTGGTTATTAACCAAATAAAAAAATCATTAATTTCATCATCTTATCAGTAATATTTAAAATAATGCATTATGTATTCAGTAAAGTAATATTTAATAATATACAACAATGAAATTAGATTAATGACACCATGATTTTAAACATGGAGGAAGGAAAATTGAATTTTAGCACTTGAAGTCAAATGAAATGTTAATTGGACTTGTCATGTGCAAAGAATTCATTCAGCTGAATTGGAGCATTCTGCATCCATTAATAATCTCTTATTTTGTTAAGGTAGAGATCTCAAATTCTGCCACAATTAACAAATCTTTCTTAATCCCCAGGTCCCTTTATCAGGAATTCTAATACATGTGGATTTGCTTTGTGTAACTTCTGAGGCATTAGTTGCCTGAGAAAAGGAGATGCATTTGGATGGCTGACACAGAAACGATGGGAGAAACGTCATGTAAATCACTTTAAAAAGAATTTCTAGTATATATCAAAGGTCCAACACCTATACATGAAATGATGCTAATTAGAGATGGTGATTTGAATCCTCTTTGTACCAATCACTGTGACCTTGGTCTCTCAAAGGATTGATTCATTTTCATTCTTTGGGTGAGCACAATAATTTTGAAAGCCCCATAAGGCTTGAAAAATATATTCTTCGGTAATTCTCATTAAGATACAAACTGTCTTATCAAAAACATTTGATTCAAGCAAGGGTACATTGGGCTAGGGAGAAGGCTCAATGGGAAAGGGATCCTTGTGACAAGACTGCGGACCTGAGTTAGACCCCAGGGACCAGCAGGAGGATAAGAGATCTGAATCCTGCTGCCTGTGTTCTGGTCCCCTGTGTGTCATGTCATGCCTCATGCAAAGAAATGTAATTCAAAGATTTTTTTTAAAGAAAGGGTATGTTTCATAATCCATGTTAATTTAAAAATTGCTTCCAAAACAATTATACTACTGTGTTCTAATAACAAAATTTTCTGTCTTAACAGATATCTAAAGACAAAATGTTTCTCTGGGAATGTGCAATGAAGATCTTATCCCATGGTAAACATAATTATTATTATATTTTTTACTAAGTCACTGAAGCTTTAAAAATATAATGGTATATTCAATTTCTTTCATTTTATAATTTCATTTTTCTGTGGTTCAGCATTATATATAAAGTGAAGACATATATATTAGTAAAGATGAAAGAAAAAGCAGCCGACAGTCTATGTCAATTCTGATATCTGGGACACTGATGTTTAGAAAGCCTTAAAAGAACTAACATATTGAGGGACCTGCCTGTGAATGTTAAAAGAGTGTCTTCTGGAGGCTGATAAAATGCCTTTGTAAGAACCCTGGTACAAACTTGAGGTTTGCAAACATTTGATCTCATACTTTGCTGCCTACAGAAATGTGAGAAATGTGGTTTTGTTTGTTTGTTTGCTTATTTGTTGTTGTTTTTTTTGTGTGTGTGATTGCAGCACAAAATAAGATGAAGAGTCGAGGAAAATAGAATGGACCAGCTGGGGCAACTTTAACGTCCATCATTGTTTGATATTTGAAAGCGGTGAGGTCAGACAGAAGGGTGGATCTGAGGAATCTCTCTCTTCTGTGTGGCTGGGGCAACTTCAACCATGACATTCTGTAGAAGGAAGTGCCCTGACTCCTGGGCAGAAGTGTCTGAAGTCCAATGTCTTCACTATGCTCAACCATTGAATGTGAGCAATCAGGGAAAAGCTGGACCTAGTTATCAGTGGTCAGTGGAATGAAATGCTGACTGGACTCAGTGCCACCACACATCACAGCAGCACACCTTTACCTCCCTGGCTGCAGCAGCTAGTGGAACTGAATCTGACAATTTGAAGGAATGAGCTGTCTGGGCTCAATGCTTCTTGAATTGGTGAGTTTCTGGGGGATTAAATTGTAGTATTTAAGATAGAATAAAAATATATTTCTTCCTTGTGAGATTCAAAGGAGATGACTCCTTTGAGAAACACCTTTTCTTGGATGATTTTGTTTAGTGGATAAATATATAGAACCAATTCTTGATAAGACTGACTGAATATATTCTTTCTAAATGAATTAAGAACTGATTTTATGGTAGAAACACCTAGTGAACAGGGACTGTGGCGATATATTTTCCCAGTGCTACAAATTATTTCATTTAATCCTTATAATAACCTTGTAATTTCCAGTCTGGTTAGTACAATCTAGAACATTTTGGTAAGAAAACCATGAGTTAACTGAACTCACCAACTAGATCACACCTGTGGAAACCTATGATAGTGTTAAATGTCAACTAGACAGAATCCGGAATAATTCAGGGGAATGTACTGAGGTGGGAATATCTGCCATAGGTGGTACTATCCCTTGCCTGGAACCCTGGGTTCTATAAGTGGAGAAAGAGCTGAGCAGCAGCATGCATTCAATATTTTCTGCTTCCTGACTATGAACAACTGCACTACAGTCTGCCACCTTGACTATCCCATCATGTTGGTTTGTACCTGTGAATTGCTGGCGACAATAAACCTTTCTCCATGCAGAAGCTTTAATTAGAGAATTTTGTCATAGCAACAGGAAAATAAACTATGGCAAGGCACTACAAGGAACTTTGTATGTCTTCAGTATTGGGGGTACAATAGCAATACAATGTTGACAAAGAAATTGGGAAATCATACAATTAATCCTATAATCAAGTATAAAATTTGTACATTATATTGCATATATATGTGTAAGAAATTAACGTACTAGCAGAACATGAGTGAAACCACTTTGCTTCATGGATAGGATTATAACTGAATAATATATCCTAGCAAAAATGTCAGCAATAGCAGAGAAAGACTAATGAAGTAAAATATTGAAAGTGAAATAGAATGAAGAAATGACACCACTGTGAGGAGACAAGATGACTGAAAAATACACAGGAGAAAGAAAATTACATGACAAAATAAAGTATACAAATTCATTAAAATTAAAGTTTAAAAATTACAAGACATATATAGATGAACTATATATGCATTAAATTCCAGTATAATCAGTTTCATAAGCTAGATGATTTTGGAAACATAAAAATTTGTTAATAATTTTTAATTTTATATCAACCCATTTTCTTATCATCACATCCATATAATTGATTTATAAAATTTGTGATGTTATTTGGTACTGCTCCTAAACATCTTTGATGAATTCAAAACATTTTGTGCTTATACAAAATTGATGAATGACAACCTAATATTTTATTTCCAGTGATGCAGATCAATTATAGTATATTATATAATTCTACTTTTGATAATTTCTTCAGTACCTGTTCATAGAATAAGATTAACTTACAATGTAAAGTAATTCATATATTTCAAAGTGATTTTCAAAAACCTGGTACTTAATAATCTTTCCCCACAATCGTGCTTACCTACATTTTTGAAAAAGACAAATCAAAAGAAAACAGCAAAAAGGAACATATGCTATTAGGTTGAATAAAATTGTTTTTGAATCTATTTATATGGTAATCCAGTGTCATCCAATGAATTTATAAATTCTCTTATGAAAACAGTAAAATAAAATCTCTGGATGCAGTAAAAGCAATACAACAGGATTTAATCTGAAAAGAAAGATACATTCCTCTAACCCCTTCCAAAGAACACAGCTTCATACAAAATACAACTGAATATTTGCAATATATAAGTCCTAAATTTATTTACATAATCTTTTCTGGAAAAGGAACCTGAATCTATGTATCTTTTATCATGAAAAAAAGAAAATAGAAGAGCTGGATTTGAAAGAAAGTCCCATTGAAATCCCATGGGCATAAACGCTAAACAGGGGAAATCATTTTCAAAACAAATGAGACAATTACAATTTCCATATATCATATACTACAAATGTATTAAAATGTAACAATTAAATGCATTTATGGGGAACCTTTTTTTTTTCAATTATAAATGCTTGGCCAGTGGCTCAGGCTTATTTCTATTAATTTATGCATTGTCACATGGCCTGTGGCTTACTGGTCTTTTGGCATCTTTCTTCTTAGTCAACTGGCTTATGTCTCCTGACCCTGACCTTCTCTTCCCTTCCTTAATTTGATTATACTGCCTAACCTTATTAACTTGCCTTACCATTGACCGAACAGTTTTATTATCAACCAATGAGAGCAACACATATTCACAGCATATAGAAGGATTATCCCACAGCACCCTCCTCTCTATTTGCCTTCATCTCTTCTTCCTTTCTCCTTCTGTTTCTTTTTTCCACCTCTCCTTTGTTTCTTTTTCACTTTTCTTTTCTTTTGGTAGATCTACAATTGAAGTTCAGGGAACCCCTTCCTGTCAGACTGATTCTGAAAAAAAAAAAAAAATCCAATTGCTAGCAATATCCAAAGATGATGAGAAACACTGTAAAGGTAACATGCACCTATGGCATTGTCAATATGTGTATCTTGTAGGCAGCAGCAAAGAGCAGAAGATGGTGTTGTTCCTTAGGGTGAATCTGAGTAAAAGCAGCAGCAGTTGTAGGTGGGGTGTACCCAAAAGGGGTATAGCAGTAACAGTGTCATATGGCCAAGTTTTACTGACCAAGGATGCTCTATCAAATCAACCACCAGGTACAACTGACCCATGCGTAGATTGTTGTTCTTATATTCACTTCCTTACTCAGCCACTTACTCAAGTATTATGTCAACTGGACATAAATGATGGTCATTTAAAAGAAGGGATCCTCGTTTGAGTAACTATCTCCAGAAGACTGGGTTGTAAGCAGACAAGCCTGTAAAGCACTTTCTTAATTAGTGATTGATGGGGGATGGCCTAGACCATTGTGGGTCATGCCATCTCTGAGCTGGTAGTCTGGGTTCTATTTTTAAAAAAAATCAAGTTGAGCAAGCCAGGAGACAAAATCCAGTAAGCAGCACCCCTCCATGGCCTCTTCATCATCTCCTGCCTCCAGGTTCCTGCCCTGCCTAAGTTCCTGTCCTGATTTCCTTCAGTGATAAACTGTGATATGGAAGTGTAAGTCACATCAACCTTTCTTCTCGAAGTTGTTTCTGTCAATGATGTTTCAGCAAAGCAATAATTACCCTAAATAAGGCAACTACCTTGCTCAATATCTTGATGAACCAACCAAGATTAAGGTTAGAAAATTCTTCAAGCCCACCTTTCCCAAGTACAGTAGCCCTAGGCATCTGGCTGTGCTATTATCATAAATGGAAGAATGAGTAGGACCAGAAATATCTTTGGCACACGGCATCCTGCAAAGACTAGGATTCAGTGTGTTGGTGACTGGGAATGAGGGGCAGAGGTTCTTTGTTTGTCCTGGAAAGCCTGAAAAACCTCAGAGCATGTAAAACAATGGTAGAGCATGCTACTTTTGTGATGGGTGTTGTTGACATACCATTCGTTCACACAAGGAATGGTGTTTGCCTGTGGGCGAAGCTGTTTGGGTATTCATCCCTCAGGAACCTAAAGTGAGTTCAGGTGGCAAGTAGTACATAGATTCCAGAGAAGATGCTTCCATAATGTCAGTTATGTTTGCCTATGCTTGAGGCTAAACCACCAATACTATTGATAACCATGTGCAATGTGGCAGGTCAGTCCTTTGGGATATACAACATGGTCCTAGTTATAACTCAAGAGTTCTCAATGAACTCTGTTGCCCACATTAGAGGACTTCTGGGCTGGGACTGGTGCACAGGAAACTGGGAGGTGATGACAGGGCTGTCCCAATAACACAGAGAGAATGGTCTATGTTCTTTGAAAAGGTGGTCTTCTGGAGACTCCCTTAAGGAGAGTGAGATTTCCTGTTAAGTGGGAAAGTGCTTTTCCCATGTGAAAATTTTAATTCCCTGGGAATGCAGAGAGGATTGTGTGCTATGGCTGGTGGGAAAGCCAGTCATTTACCTGCTAACTCCACTGACTTTCCTGTAGGATGTACTTTCCTGTAGGATGAGTTCTGTGATAAAAAACAAACAAACAAACAAACAAACAAAAAACCAACCCAACAACTGGATGAAGGATTGTGTGATTTTTTTTTTTCCTTTGAGGATGCCAAGTTTGCAGTGGGAAGGGGCAGTAATCCAGAGATGTGGGTATGCTGCTGGAATATTGGTGAGAGACATGATAAATTGGTTCTTCATAATGTGTCCAATTGCCCATCACACTATTTGAATATCATCATCATAGCGCCTTCTCTTGTGTATGTGCTAGACATTAACCATAGAATTCTTGGTGACTATAGAAGAAAAAAAAAATTACAATTTCCAGGGGCACTTAGGATCTTTTGGAGAAAGGAAATAAAGCATGCTGATGTGTCATGTGTGGATAGGGCTGGGTGCTAGGTCATTAGAAAGATTGTACCAAATGGGGAGATCACAATGGTGGTCAGGCAATCCCAAGGAGGTGATTGTGGATAGTTGGCATGGGGCAAGGAGAGGTAGCAGTTGTGATATAGTACTTTTCTTTTGAATTTTTTTTTTCTTATCCCATGATCAGGATCCTCTACAACAGTGGTTTTCAACCTGTGGGTCATGACTTATCCTTGCATAGCTGATGTTTACATTACAGTTCAATTCATCACAATAGCAAAATTACAATTACAAAATAGCAACAAATAATCTTTTTAAAGCTCTTTTTAACTTATTTTTATTCATTTTGCATACCAACCACAGATCCCCCCTTCCCTCCTCCTGCTACCCCCACTTCACCTCCCCCCTAAAACAACCCCTCAAGCCCTCCTCCAACACAGTAAATTCTGCCATGAGGGGTCAGCTAAGCCTGGTACATTCAATTGAGGCAGGACCAAGCCCCACCCTGCTGCATCAAGGGTGAGCAAGGTGTCCCACCATAGGTAATGGGATTCATAGAGCCATCTTATGCACCAGGGATAGATCCTGATCACACTGCCAGGGGCCCCTCAAACAGACCCAGCTACACAACTGTCTCCTGTATGCAGGGGGTCTAGTCCAGTCCCATGCAGGTGCCACAGCTGTCGGTCTAAAGTTTGTGAGTTCCTTTGAACTTGGTTCAGTTGTCTGTAGATTTCCCCATCATGATCATGATCACCACCCACCTTGTTCATATAATCCCTCTTCCCTTTCTTTGACTGGACTCCTGGAGCTCAGCTGGTGCCTGGTTGTGTATCTCTGCATCTACTTCCATCAGTTACTGGATGAAGTTTCTATGATGACAGGGTATTCACAAGTCTGATTACCAGGGTAGGCCAGTTCAGGCTAATCTGAGGTCATCCTTATGGGTTCCTGGGAATTTTCCTAGCACCAGGTTTCTCCCTTACTCCAGAATGTTTCTCTCTATCAAGATATCTCTTTCATTGCTCTCCCACTCCGTTGTCTCTCCTGGAGCTCAACCATCCTGTTCCCTCATATTCTCATCCTCCATTCACTCCTCTCATTACTCCCCCATTTTCCAGTTTACTAATGGAGATCTCCTCTGTTTCCGCTTCCCAAAGTGATCCATGTGTCAATCTTAGGGTACCTCTTGTTTCCTAGCTTCTCTGGAGCTGTGGGTTGTAGTCTGATTATCCTTTGCTTTACATCTGGTATCCACTTATAAGTGAGTACATACAATGTTTGTCTTTCTGAGTCTGGGTTACCTCACTCAAGATGACATTTTCTAGCAAATCCATTTGCCTGCAAATGTCATGATGCCATTGCTTTTTACAAATGAGTAATATTCCATTGTGTGTATGTACCACATTTTCTTTACCCATTCTTCAGTTGAGAGGCATCTCAGTTCCCAGGCTCTGGGTATTACTAATAATGCTGCTATGAACATAGTTGAGCATCTGTCCTTGTGGTATGACTGAGCATCCCTTGGTATATGCCCAACAGTGGTATCATTGGGTCTTGAGGAACATTGATTCTCAATTTTCTGAGAAACCGCCATACTGATTTCCAAAGTGGCTGTACAAGTTTGCACTCCTACCAACAGTGGAGGAAAGAGAGTTCCATTTTTTCCACTTTTTATGAACAAGTAACTTTTTATGCATTTTGTACTCTCAGTGGTTTTTTTTTTTGCCATTTTCACAATCACCAAAATTAAATGTTTTATCATGATTACTTATAATTAAAGTTTGCTTTAATTTGTTTATTTTAATAAAATCTTGGTATTTAATATAATAACTTCCATAGCTTATTAAGTAAACTTGAACTTAAGAATTTAATTTCTTTACTAATTTGGTAATATTTCATGTTTATAAGTATTCAAAAATTTTGATGATAATAAATACATTATAGGGTATAATATATTATTTATTTGAAATTATTATCTATAACTTATTTTCTCAATTTGGAGATAATGATCACTGAACACAGACAAATAATTTACTGTGTAAATCAATCTTTAGATATTTAGGTTTATTCTTTCTTCTTCACAATCTTTTCTATAATCATCTAAAAAGTTTTTTTTATTGTCTGTTCAGGAAAAAGTTGATACATTTTGTTTTATACTGGGTATCTGTTTTCCCATTGTTTTTAATGCAGTGACATACATTGAATACTGATCTATCATTAAAGGCATAAGTGTAAAACATGTACACTTTACAATTCTCTTCCCATGTGACCTTTTCCAATAATTAGTATATAGTACTAAGAAAGAATGATAAGTATTTAACTTTTATCTAATGATGAAATAAATACAACACTAGCTCACAAACACAATATCAAACAGTGTTAAACAAAAATGTTCTGATATTTGTTAAAGTGACATATATATATATCAGTTTTATAACATATATCAGTTTTTTCAGTAGAGATACATTTACAGAGTTGAGAGATTTATCTCAACTGTGAATATAGCAAGAAGGTGTAGAAATAGATCAATGAAATCAGCAAAATCGCTAAGCTAATCATGGGATGTGTTGTGGAGACCACACCAGAAGGATAGCTACAGGGGGTGGAGAGATTGTTGCAGTAGTTGGATTATGTGGTATCAAAATACAAAATGATGAAGCTGACTGAAAAAGAATGTGGGTATAAGGACAAACATTCAGAATGTAGTTAAGGAGTATGCTATTTTTAGGAAAGTGTTGGCTGTAGGTTGTGGTTCAAGATTCAATATTTCAATAGCCCAAAATCGTTGGCTAGGTTTCCAGTACCAGGCATGATGTACGTCTTGTTACAGTGAGTCTGATGACCAATTAGAGAGCTGTCAGTTACCAACAATGTATGTGTGCTGGTGCCATGCTGTTCAAGTTTGTGGTTCATATAGGCATCATCTCTAGGTAGGAATGTCAACTTCACCAAAGGGTACTTATTTTCTACCTCTGAGAGACAACAATCGGCAAAAGGAGTAGGTGATACATTTGGGGATTTTCTGAAAGCCCTGGAAAGTGTTTCCAAAAGGGGTTTCTCATGTCTACTATTAGGGTTTTTGTTAGGTGGTCTTTGGTGCATTGAAGAAGCACTGACAGCCCATATGAGAAATTTCATTTAAGTATATATGTATATTCACATACAAATATGTATTACTATGCTTTTGAGGGGTAGTTGTTAGTATGGTACTTTATTATTTTTCAACTTCCTTACTGTTTTTTTATTCCCCTTCTCCGTGTAATTCTCACCCCTCATCAAGCAATCTTCTCTTTGCAACAGACATCATTAAATAAAATATCCAATTGAAATGCAGAATTGTGGAGCCCAGTATCAACTGATACATCTACAATACAATTCCCAATTCCTTCATCTAGGGCTCAGGAAACATTGCAGAAGGAGTAGAGAGTTGTAAGACCCAGGAGATAAGGAAGTTTGCTGTGTGATTGTGTCTCTTGGGAATGTCATAAGCTACAACCATAAGTTCTTACCAACATGACTACCTACACATCAGTTGAACAAGAGCAAGTGTAATAAACCTGCTGTTTGTCAATAATGACACTGTGCAACAAATCTGGCAACCAGTTTTACTGTTGCTGTGAATAGAACAATGTAGTGTGATTAAGTCTCTGAAATCACAGAGCTGTACAGTAGACAAGTTTTACTACCTGGTGGGAAATATGAAGCATTAATTATATGGCATAAATTAATCAGCAACCATAATACTTCTCTGAATTTTAAAGGAATCAGAAATTAACCTTGCAAAATTAACAGCCCCAGACCACCTTGTAATTATGTTCATAGCACTGTCTTTCACATTAAAATGTCATAGAAAACAAATTATATTAATATTTATCCTGTAAACAATAGTTCCCTAGTCCACAAGGTGAGTTAAACCACTAATGACTAATCATAAATGATATAGCCACAATGAAAAGAAAATGTGTCTCACTAAAAGAAAAAGTATTACTATAGATAATAGAATCTAAATCAAAGTAGAAATCTAGTAAGAAGCATTATAGATAGAAAGGATTGCTATTAAGTTCAGATATGACATATAATGATCATATTTAAAGGCTTGCAACTTTACTTAGTGAACAATTTGAATTCAGAAATTTCCTTCATTACTATAGTGTTATAGTTCTAGCTTTATGTTAATTTAAATAACTATGTGCATGTTTTAAACTCAGTTCTATATTCATACAAAATTTCCATTTTACAAAATGGAGCTATTCAGAGTAAATAATGTTAAGCATGTCATGTGTTTTAGAAATTACGATGTTTGTGTACATGTATCATGGTCACTCAGCACATAGTATTATAATTGTATTATATTTAGTTCAGTACTATCAAATTCAGAAACACTTAGGTTCTCAGAAATGAGCAGGTAGAATCTGTTCCTCTCTGAGTCTTCATGAGCTGGACCTCCATTGTCCACATAGCTCTTGATTTTTTTCTTTTTTTGACCATCCAAACTTCTACCACAATGGCCCATTAATTTCTGTTCACAACATTTAAAGATGTTTACTATTTCATAGTTTCAAACTTTCCCACATCTCTTCCACAAAACCATCCTAAAGGTTTAAGACCCATTGTTTAGATGAATCACTCTGACAGCCACACTTTTGTTCACTGTTTTCTATAGAACTGTTTTCTAATAGCTCTCTGATAAAACACCTTAGAAGCAGCATTTTAGGGAAGTAACACACACACACACACACACACACACACACACACACACATATATACATATATATACTGGTTTACAATTTGGGGGTATATTTGTTATCATAGGAGAAATGCCTGGCAGCAGGAGTGGTTTTTTGGTTGAGAGAAGAGAACCTGGCACTATCAGAATTCAGTGCCAGCCCTCAGTAACCCACTTCCTCCAGCAAGACTGCGTCTAAAGTCTCTGCAATGTTCCCTACCATTGCCACTGAAGACCACCTGCTCAAATGCTGAACCTGCGCAGAAGAGTGCAATTTCAAAGAACAGAAAGACAACATAAACACAAGGAACCAAAGGATAATCTCAAAATGTCAAAGCGCTTAGTCATGGGAGGGTATCAAGAATAATGGGGAGTATGCAATAATTATATGATTTTTTCACTGTTTTACAGACCATTCTTGGGGATAGAGTGATGGCTCAGTGCTTAAGAGAAGTCTGTCTTCTTACAGGGAATCCAAGATTGCTTCCCACAACCCACATTGTAGTTCACAACTGTCAGTGACTCTAGTTCCAGGGGATTCTGACATTCTCTTCTGCTTCTCACAGGCACAGGGCACGCACCTGGGCACGTACATACATAGGGATAAAAATTAAAAACAGTAAAAAGGAAAACAACACGTCTCTAATAGAATATTAATTTCTCTATAGTATTACTTCAATACAACATATGTTCAAAACATTCCATGCTGTAACTAAATGTCCTGAAGATTGGGAATGTATTGATAGTTTCTTCAAGGAAGTAACCCAATATCAAATGTTGAAGGTAATGTAACCTTAAGGCCAGACACATGGTCTGCATATTGAATATAGTTGGCTTGATATAAATTTCTTTTTCTAATGGGCTGTATAATTTAATTCATCAGGAAAAACCTTAGCTTTGCCAAAGAAAAGCTTTTTCAATTAACCTTATCACATGGTTTGGAAAGCGTTGCCTGTTTTTTAATGAGTTCAGCTTGATTACTCCTTCAAATTCCAGACAAATTTAGAAGAATGGTAGAGATATAGACTGCAGAGAAACAGATGTCAAAGAAGAGAACACAACCACAAGCTTCTCCAGGGTAGGGACTAGTTCTCCGAAGCACCTTTCAGTCCTCCACACCATTGGAAAAGGGCTTTGTGATAACAGCAGGGGGGACAGCACAGTGCCCGACATGGAGCTTAGGAATCCCAACATTTCCAAAATTCCAAAGAGATTTCCTTTAACCCTGAATCAACAAGTATTGTACTTAATTATAGGTTTTGACGGGAAAATTTTAGAAATTTTATTTGATTCATCTACCGCTTGAGCTCTTTTGTGTATGAAACACTGTTGAGGCAGAGTTTTCACAGATAAATAATATCAAGCAATCTCACGAAGGACATGTGGTAGACCTTTTGTGGCTGTTATGGAGAATATGAAGCATGGAGGGAGTTTGCCATGAGGTTATGTCTCCAGGTGATATCAGCAGCTGCATAACATGAGCTGAGTAAGAACATCACTAGACATACTAAAGAAGATGGGGAAAAACCCCACAAGCCCTCAACACTACACAAAGCACCACAGGAACAAAGGAATGCTGGGAATAGGAGACATAATTTTGACCTATTGTTATAAGGGCATTTTTCTTCCTTTGTGTGGTTTTGTTAATTATTTCATATTCTGGTTCACTCTCTTTTCATCTTAGTCTTGCCTCTCATATATAAGTATTATACTGGTTCTGTCTTAGAGATTTTCATTTTTTCTTTGAATAAATAATTTTATACATGGCAATACAACAATATTAAACACACACTTATATGTATAATGTACTAAAAAATACATGTTCATTAAAATGTTTAAGTTTTGCATATGCCATAATGAAATTTCACATAGGAATTGATCGAAATTATAAGCCAATAACACTCTGCACAGATAGGAAAACTCTTCCAACAAAATAAGCATATGGAAGGTATGAGATATGTACATTGGATAATGTATCACCAACAAGTAAGCATTAAAAGTTTGGTATAATATGCAAAAACATGTTAGCACAATTGTTTCTATTAAAAAATTTATGAGAAAAAGAATCATGTAACTTCCAAAAGATACTGAAAATCTTTTTGACAAATTTAAACACTTACTGAACTACACATAAACACTAAACAATTAAAACATTAGAACTTCTTTAAGATGTTGTGTATCTACAAATATCTCAAGTCTAATATAGTCCCTTTTAATTGTTTTTATTTCCATTAATTAAATTTGAAAATTGTTTCATGATTAATTCCTGAAGCTGAAACCTGAATAGGTAATTTAGAAAATACAAATCCAACTTTTAGAGATTTGGGTGACTAATGCCCAAGCAAAGGTTGAAATTCTGTCTGCCTAAACATTCACTCAAAAGGAGAAATACACCACCATATCTGGTGAACTATATTTTCTTATCAATATGTAAGGGTATGCAATAATTTTAAAGATAATTTGAGCCTGTTTGTGAGGGATAAAATGGGTTTGTCTCTGGAAAAGCCTTGACTAGGTTAATTGACCTGTCCATTGTGAGTAGGATCATTCCATGGGCTGAGGTCCCAATGTGTATAAAGAGGATGGAGTGAGTTGAGTCAAAGCCTTCATCATCCATCCTCTTTTCCTTGCAAGCAGAGGCACTGTGACCAGCTGACCCAAATAAAGCCTCCTTCTCTGAACTTATGTTCATCAGGTCTTTTAAAACAACTAAAGAAATGCATTCAGTTAGTGAAACCTATGAGTGACAAAAGGAAAATAGAAGAGAATGAGAAGCATATCCTTCCTACCCTTCAACACATTGTTGGGCTGGTTGTTCTGTGATACATGCAGAGTGTGTGGGCCTCTCCAAAATGAAAACAGCAGTTTGTAATACTCACAGTAGGAATACCTCCCATAAACAAATTGGAATCGGGTGATACCTTGCAATGTCAGTAGCCACACGAATGACATGAAATAGTGGGCTTACAGATCTGATGCAAGTTGGAAATGAGTGGACATGAGAACATTTCTCTGTGTGTCTTCCTTTAACAACCCTTCTCTTTTTAAAGGAGGCTCAGACAACATTATTGGTAAATCATTTAAAATATTAATTTAAACTGTCTAATTTAAATTTGTTAAAAATAACTATGTAATGACCAATAGTTTTGTTTTGCTTTTTGTTCTTTTGTTTTTTGTTCTAAGAGAAGAGAGTTAACTGTTCATTGCAGGAAGGGAGATTGATTTCTCACTCACAGTCTCAGAAATTTCAGTCTGTGGTAGCTAAGCCTCCCCACATAGGCCATTAATATCATAGTTTGTTGTAGAAATGCATGGAGGGTGAGAAAGAAAACATGTGTTCATAAAGTGATCTATACCAGTTGTAATTATGACAAACATTTTCTTAAGAGTGAATTTTCTCTTCTGTTGAATGTGTTATATTGGTTTCTTTGTTGATGCTGCAACCATGTATTATCAAAACAAATGTTCACTGTTGCACACTGTTGGAACTCTAAAATCTATATCAAGCTTTATTAGACAGAAGCTATACTGTGGATAGGGTTGTGATCACTCTAGAAGTTCTGAGGAGAACTAATTGCTTTGGCATACCTAGCTTCTGCTGTTACCCATTTTGAATTCTTCCATCGATCTTGTATGGATTTTCTTCCATGTTCAACATAGGCAGCTTAGAATTTTCAAATATCTCTTTGTATACCTTATCATCTCACTTGATATTCTGATTCATTGTCTCCTGTTCTTTTGTTTACAATAAAATTTTTTTACTACTAATCAGGAAACAATAACAACAAAAACGTGGCTTGAAAATCATAAAGAAATAAATTATATAATTTTGTACTTTATTGCTGAAATGGCTGGACATGAGAGATCTTCAAAACTTGGTGGACATAGACATGTCAATCTATAGTAGAAGATACCATATACAATTAAGACTAAAGATATAAAGCATTCTTTTACAATTATATTTACTAAGTAAATAATACAGTATTTGGATCATTTACACAATTTTTATAATCCATAGCAGTAAACACATGATTACTATGTTCCTAAGAGTCATTTGCTGATCAAGAACCCAGTGAAAACTTATTAGCATGTGGAATTAATATATAGAAATATTAATTTCTTAATATTTAATTTAATTGTGCATCTAAAATATTAAGACTCTACCATGAAATAACAGCAAAATAAAATGTCTATTTTTCATCAGCTATTGGATGAGATTTCCAGCACAACCGTTAGGGCCATCTGATCACCAGACCAGGTCAGATCAGGCTTTCTCTCCACCATTGCCAATAGTCTACAGTGGAGGTATCATTGTGGATTTCTGGGGCCCTCTCTAGCACTTTGCTTCTTCCTATTCTCATGTGGACTTCATTTATCATGGTATGTTATTCCTTGTTCTCCCTTTCTGTTCTTGATCCAGCTGGGATCTGCTCCCCCTAAGCTCTCTTTCCCTCAAACCTTGCCCTTCATTACTCCCACTATCGTCCAGGTTGTTCATGTAGATCCAATCCATTTCTCTGTCATTGGGCGATCCCTGTGTCTTTCCTAGGGTCCCGTTTTCTAAGTAGCCTCCCTGGAGTTGTGTAGCAGTCTAGTCATCTTTGTTTTACATCTAGTATCCTCCTATGAGTGAGTACATACCATGTGTGTCTTTCAGAGTCTGGATTACCTCACTCAGGTGGAACTCCAGGAGTCCAACTGTGGAGAAAGAAAAGGGATTGTAAGAGTGTGAATTGTTGAGACCAAGATTGGAAAAAGCACAGGTACAAATAGCCAAACAAATGGAAACACATGAATTATGAACCGAAAGCTGTGGAGCCCCAAACTGGATCAGGCCCTCTGGATAAGTGAGGCAATTGAATAGCTTGAACTGTTTGGGAGGCACCCAGGCAGTGGGACCAGACCAGTCGTTAGTGCATGAGCTGGCTGTTTGGAACCTTGGGCTTACACAGGGACACTTTGCTCAGCCTGAAAGGAGGGGACTGGACCTGCCTGTACTGAATCCACCAGGTAGAATTGAATCTGCAGGGGAGTCTTGGCCCTGGAGGAGATGAGAATGGAGGGGAGGGGCTGGGGAGAAGGTGGGGACAGGGGCGGGAGTGGGGAGGACAGGGGAACCCATGGCTAATGTGTAAAATTAAAACACAAATATAATAATAAAAAAGGAGAAAAAATATTTCATACAAATATTGAAAAAATGTCTATTTTTTAAAAAAACAAGTATATTAAGTCTAGGAAGATGCTCAGTGAATAAATTCCATGACACATCAAAGTAAAAAGTGGAGTTCAGATATCTAGTACCCATGTAAATGTTGATGGTTTTTGTGGCCTGTCTGTATCACTAGAACTCAGGAGGCAGAGGGAGAGTCCCTCATAGCAAGGTAGAGTAGCCAAGTTGGCAAGTTCTATGTACAAATCAGAGAGATCCTGCCACAAGCAATCAAGGAAGAAACTTAAAATCTACCTCTGGACTTCAGACACATGTGTGCATCTTCACATATAAGTGTTCCTACACAAAAGAACATGCACATTCCGGGCGGTGGTGGCGCACGCCTGTAATCCCAGCACTTGGGAGGCAGAGGCAGGCGAATCTCTGTGAGTTCGAGGCCAGCCTGGGCTACATAGCGAGTTCCAGGAAAGGCACAAAGCTACACAGAGAAACCATGTCTTGATTTTTTTTTTTAAGCTGAGGATCGAACCCAGGGCCTTGTGCTTGCTAGGCAAGCACTCTACCGCTGAGCTAAATCCCCAACCCCATGTCTTCAAAAAACAAAACAAAACAAAACAAAACAAAGAACATGTACACACAATGCAAGCAACATACACATGTGCACACACACAGGCACATATATACAGATATCAGTTAAAACTATGTGACTTCACAGAAAATATATTTGATGAGAGAAGTGATAATGACTTCATCATACTAAATAAACCTTAACTGTTGATGACTTTGCTAAAATTCTTAATTACTTTTATTCTTAAATCCATCTTGAAGCTTTCCCCAATTTTACAGTATTATAGGTAAACCAGTAGCTTCTTCGATTGCTTTGGTGACTGGATCACAGAGTGTTGTCGAAGCATCTTTTTTTTGTTGTTGCTGGGAACTGAAGGCAGAACTATCCATCTCGTAGGCAATTATTAAACTGGTAAGTTCCATCTCCCAGGCTGCTTCCCTCTGATAGTACCCCTTTGGACAGGAGATCTGTGTGTATAACACGTGGCAGTATTTAATATAATAAAATCGCTAGTCCCTTTGGCCCGATGAAGTAATATCACACACACCAACATATAAAATATAAACACATATGAATGCCTGCATAACAAATATGTGTATTGATTTAAAGAAAAACATTTATAGAATACAGATATTAATACATATTTTATGATTTCCATTGAATATTTTAAACATACATGAAATAAAGAATATAATTAGTGTTTTTCTTCCTGAAATTTGTTTTTCTGATTATTTCCTAAATATATAAATAGAAATAATATTTTTAGGTTAAAATGATCAAGATATGACTTAAAAATTATACATTATTGGATTGTGTGCATTGAGACTATTTCTTTACATTAACATTTAGAATTAATTTGTTTTTGATAACAGAAGTTTTAATAATGCTTTAATTAAAACTATTCAGATCAAAAATTTGAATCATAATTACTACTAAAACATATGTAAGTGTCACAGAAGTTGTCCTTTTGATATTTTTTCCCCAATTATCACCTCAAGTTATGGGAAACTTCATGAATTAACTTTTATTTTAGCAAAGCTTTGCTCAGGGCTTGTCATATCTTCCCACCTTCACAGATTTGAGAAAAAATTTTTAGAGGTGAAGAACAAGACCAAACTATCAATAAGCTTCCTTCCTAAAGCCAAGTATCTTCTTACTCCATAGAAAATGATAGTTAATACACTTGATGAGAGGAAGGGGAATGTCCCAACAAGGTTTCAGTGTCACAACTCTACCATGATATCTTCAATGTCATTTCACAAACAGTGTGATATCACAGAGTGACAGCTCCCAAACAGCAGCCTTTATTTATGTAACCATGGAAACTAGTATTTAAATGACAGTTATTTGCCAAAATTCTATTTTCAGGTTATATAAATGTGAGTTCTGAAGCCAAGTTATTCTTTAAGAGAAAGAAAGTTTAGCACTGAGAAACAGTCTACTGTTACACTATAACACAGACTTCTATAGCAATAAAATAATTGAATGCATTCTCAATATAATGACACCTCCATTAAACAATGGAGAGCATTAAGTACTGGGGGGAAGCCACAGCAGTTGGCAGGTTCCAGAGGGGAAGCAAGGAGCAGACAAGGGAAGGAGTGAGCCAGGCCATGGTAGTGGCAAGGACTTTGAAGCCTGACTGGCTAGCAATCAGAACACTTCTTTATTTATAGAGAAGTCAGTAAAGAGGGATAGATTGATGTTGTTCCAAAACATAAAGCACATCATTTCTGTGTCTGGATATGTGTTTAACTTTTTTTCTTGCACATCTGGCATCACAAATTTAGTCATCATTGATAAATCCAGACATTCTTTTTTACAATCATTTTTCCTCATGTAGTCATCATTGATAAACAGAGTTGCCTTCTATAATCACTTTTACTCATCAACCCACAACCCAATTGTTAAGAGTCTAGAGACATATGACAACCCATTCTCAGGCTGGTAGCTCTTGTGACTTCAAGGTTGATAAATAGAAAGAAAATCTCCAAGCCAGCCCCCACAGATTGCTATGTTCCAAGCATTGAAATATTAACTATTAATGGTCAGTGTGCCCAAGAAAAATCCTCAGGTCAAAGCTTCTGCAGTTATTATTCAATTTCTGGTATAACACAATGTTTACATTTTATATCTTTATAGAATTTATTTATATGTCTAATCCTGGCATTCTTTTCCTCATTGGACATATGACAGCACAGTGGCTCTGCATGAGCTAACTTTTCTAAGAAAGGGAGGTCCTGACACCTCATTCTTTTATCATCTTTCCACACCAGTCCTTGCCCATCAATATTAGTCCCTGTGTAGGGAGGGGAGAGGTAACTTCAGCTAATCTAACTTTGTTGCTGCATATGCCAACTACTTGCCCAAGTATATAGTAGGAAGATGTTTATAATCTGATCAGTGGCCAACTACTCTAGCACCACTGAATCTTGTTGAACTTTTAAAGATTAATGTATTTTGATTATCTTGTTCCAGAGTAAGTGAAGGAGCAGATAGTGTAAGAATATCTCAGAGTCTCATAAAGAGACCTCCAGGTGTGTTTATGTGTGTCACCACCTCCAAGGAATAAGAAAGACCTTAAAGTAGATAAGATTATCTCACCAAAAGATGGAGAGGTAGTATGCTCAGTACCTTCTTGGATAAACTTAGAAGCAAGTCTTGTTGAAGAAGACATAAATGATTTGTAACAGATTCATAACAAATATCCCATCAAGCCAATATCCCCAAGTTGTACAACTATTAGAAGCCCTGCTAAGTATGCAACATGTGAAGATCAAAATCAAAAGTGGCACAGCAGCCATGAGGCTCAGCTTTGCTGGATTCTTTCAAGCAGATGTGCTGGCTTTATGACTTTTGCTATTTGCATCAAATATGACTGTACCAATTAAGTTTTATTTTTTAAACTTTACATAAATATTAAATAAATGCTTTCAAAGTAAAAGATAAAAACACATGGTTTGATGCCATCACTATTGATTATTGATTCATGTTTTACTAAGTAGAAATAATTATATTCCAATCATTTCCTTGCAGGTGTCATTTTTTCCTTTGACTGTATAGAATTCATTATATGCATATATATGCATGCGTCTAACAATATATGTACAGATATATAATATACATCTACGTAGTCTTCATTGATTTACCTATTGATTGTAAACTAGTTTGCTTTCTTAGTTACTGTGAATAACTAAGCAAACTTTAAAAGGAGGGCCATAATAAATGAAGAAGAGAGAAGAGGAATTAGAGCTATGTGTTCCCTGTGGTATGACATTCAAAGGGCAATTATGGACTTTTCTGAAAAGGATGAAGAAGAGCTTCAAAAAGAAAAATGCCAGGAGAAGGGGGGCAAGTGAAGAGTATAAATAAGAAAATATATGCATAAAAATTTCCTAATGAATGGCATTTCTCTGTTAACTTAAAAATTAGGTTAAGCAAATGACAATGAGCAGGCGAATCATCCACACGCAGAAGCATGATTATCATTTCAGGCAGTTTATTGCTGTAGTTAGCAATCACCTGCATGGGTCCATATGTTCCTTTTACTTTGTGTGAGTGTGGGCATCGCCCTTTGTGCCCACACAAAAATATAGAACAATAAGGATAGGAAGGTTTTAGTAGTATTGTAAACAAGAAACAGATTAATGAAAGTGATCCATGGACAATTTCAAGTGTAAATAAGGGTTACTTTATATCATCCCTTTTATATTAGTTGTAATTGAGAGAAAACATTAGATAAATTGGAAAGAAAGATTGAAAAAAACAAACTATATGCTTCTGGGTGAAATGAATTATCTGATGCTTTGATATCATGAATATCAATGAATGACATGCAATAGAAAATGCCTAAGAAATGAACAATTGGCTGATTTAATAAAAATTATTACCATCAGTTAAGAGGCATATCTGTAATTGTTCTTTATCTGAATAATGGAAAATGTGTCAGAAATAATTTAGCAGGTACAAGAATAAAATTCACAAAGCTCAGCCAGATTTCTTAAAGAAACTATTAGCTAAACTTTTTTGATAACATAAAAACAGATTATCTCAGGAAAAAAACCTTAAAAGCTTAGCATCATAAAGTATATGCAAAATTTTCTAAAACAGGAAATAATATTAAGTAAAATTTATAATATTTTGATAACTTTTTAATTTGAAAGGCCTTGAAAAAGAGAAAATGACTTTTATAGTATATATATGTGTGTGTGTGTGTGCATATATATAATAACAAAATATTTAAATATTAATAGTAGAAAACCTTAAATAGCATTCTACAAAAATGTAAATTTACTCTCTTAAGAAATAGCATTCAAATATTAAACTATGAGAAATATATCAGTTGCTTTGGATGCAGTTTCTGAAGAATTTATCAATTAGTTAACACGTGCTAAGATGTATTGAGCATCAATGAAAAGCAAGGGGACTCAAATAAATAATAAATAAATGAAAATATTATACTTCTAGGAAACCTAACAAATCCAAAACATGCTAGAAAAAGACAAGGTAAATAAAGTGATTATATTAGAAGATCTAAAGGAAAATCTTCACTAGTATATTTCATGTGTAATTATATAAAAATTAATATACTTACTAAACATACAAGATATAAAAATAGCCTAAAAACAAACAACATCCTTATAAAAACATGAGGAGATATAAAATAAGCAGATATATTTAGACTTGTAGCAGCATAGAATCTTTATTCCAGACAACATTAAAAATCTCAGCAGAGGGTTGAGGGGAAATGATCAAAATGATTCTCAAAACATATTATGAAGGAATGTAGATTTAAATACAGCCTAAACCTTTTTAAAGAAATGGAAAGACCAAAAGATAATTATGTCTGTTACTTATATAAGATATTGCAAAGTAATCGTAAAACTTATGGTACTATCACACTAATAAATGAATACTCCAGCAGAAAAGGATGAGAAAGCAACCATGATGAGAAATTACAGCAAGACAGCAGAGCCAATCAGGTAGGAAGGAATGGATTGTGTGCTGGAGTTAATAAATTAAACATTCTACTTACTGAATAAGACATTAAATAGTATTTTATCCTGAAAAAGAAATGCATCTGGAATAATACCTTTAAAAGTATTTAGGACATAAATTAAAAGCTATCCACAGGGATGGACTCTGGTACATGAGCAGGCCTTTTGGAGCCCACTTTTATGATGGGACACCTTGCACAGCCATGGGGTCGGTGGAGGGGCTTGGGCCTGCCTCTACTATATGCACCTCCCTGTGGGAGGGAGGTCTTACCTTCTTGTTGGAGGGAATAGGGAGTGGGATGGGAGGGGGATGCTAGGGGGAGTGGGAGGAGGAAAGAGGGGTATCTTTGGTATGTAAAATGAATAAAAATTTTGTATTAATAAAAAAATAAACAATCCACAGTGAAATAAAACAATGGGTGCTGTTTTTATTTAAAAAGCCAAAAAAATGTGATCTAAAAACAAACTGTCTTTAATCTTGTGGATATTTAGTGTATACATTAACTGTTCAGTATTAACAGTTTATTTTGAGTACATTAAAATAAAGTAATAGCTTGTATCATTTATAATTTCTATGAAGAGTATTATAATATGCAGAGATAATGAAGAGATTTGAAAAAAACAATTACACTCTCTCATATAATGATCTATTAGTAAACATAGTATGCAACTCTGTGCAAATAAATATGGCTCCATTAGTAATTCATAAAGAAAAAAGTGGTTAGTAGAGTTTAGTAGTAAATACCATGCAATATATTATTGTGATCATTCTAAATGACTTTGCATCCACCAGAGGGACAAGAATCTTAATTCAATAACAAAAATTGGTGTCTATAAACATGAAGAAAATTTAGCTAAAACAGAAATTTCTTCACAACCTGGAAGCCCCATATTTAAGGAATCTCCTAATTGCACAATTCCACTTTATTTGTATTACAGAAATGTTTGAATGGAATAGTCCTTACTCAAGAATAAGAACATGAAAGTGACCTTCATCCACAGACTATCTCTGTAGCTGGCTTGGACAAATGACTTCCAGGGAACAAATATAACATGATTTATTATCCCCAAAAAGCCAAGCCTCAGTCATGGAGTCCTGTAATGAAGGTCTTTAGAAATAATTTCTTCCCTCAAGCATTACAGACTTCTCCAAATACACTTGGTTATATCCAGAACTTATCTGTAACACCTATTGCTGAAGACAGCAAACACTTCAATTATAGAGCATGGAGAAATTAAGCTGGAAATCATCTGGAAGCTTAATTCAAACCTGCTAACTTTTACAGTGCTGAAGTGGTTTGCCTGCTACCAGAGGTGGAATTTGATCATCAGTCTCAGCCAGGTGTGATCCGTGAACAAGTCAACAACTTACCTGGTAAGATTGGCTCACTTGCAAAATGAATGGTCAAAAGATTTAACAACTTTCTGATTGTATTTGAGGCACGCTCCATGAAATAGACATCATACTTGGCACTGTAAATGGTACCAGAAGCCTGCTTCTGGTTAGGTCATAGGCCCAATGTGAGAAACTAATATAATTATGCTAAATGAACATAACATTAAAATGACTCCCAGTAAGGCCAGGTGGTGGTGGCACATGCCTTCAATCCCGGCACTCGAGAGGCAGAGCCATGCGGATCTCTGTGAGTTCGAGGACAGCCTGGGCTACAGAGTGAGTTCCAGGAAAGGCACAAAGCTACATAGAGAAACCCTGTCTCAAAAAAACCAAAAAGAAAAAAAAAAGGCTTCTAATAACTTAACTGATATGCCCATAGATTAGTAAATCTCTCAAGCCTCAACAGAGATGCTCTTCTTGAGGTAGATGATGAATAACACTGTGACTCTTAAAAAGCAAACATTCAAATAAGAAGAGACTGTGCAGTGGTCCCAGTTGTGTGTGTTATGAATGGAGGGTTAATATGGCAGGGATTGATGGAGAAGGTAAAAATGGTTAACATATTATATAAAATTCTCAGTGAATTAATTAAAGTATTGGTAGGTTATATTTATGAAGTTTTATATATATATAGATAGATGATAGATAGATAGATAGATAGATAGATAGATAGATGGATGGATAGATAGATAGATAGATAGATATATATAGAGAGAGCTATGGATATATATAAAACAAGAGAGAAAAATAGGCAATGAATTTGAGGAGGAGTATGTACAGATGGGGTTACCTGAGAATGGTTGGTGAGAGGGGCATGTGTGGGGTTGAAGGGAAAAAAGAGAATAGGATCAATAATGAGGTTACATTTTAATTTAAAAACAAAGTATACAAATATTGTTTTTTAAATGTTCATATGTTGACATAGAACACAAGAAAATAAACTCTTAATAGCTCCAAAAAGCAAAAAACAAAAGCCCTTTTCTTCCTATTTTGGGGAGGTAGTTCTTCATCCAAAGCTAGAGGTAAGTTTGAAGGAACCTCTGGACCATCTCTCCTCCTTTACTGATTACTCTCCCTAGTAGCCAACTGGAGTATGAAGACCAGTTATTAGCAAGCAAATATTTAGTACATGACACCAATATTGAGTGCAATAAGTCTTGATTCACTCAAAAAGGTTTCATGAGAGATCCCAATGTGAAACAAAACTCTAATTAAATTACCTACATTTTATGTTTAAATCACTTTACAACAATAAAATTCAAGTCAAACTTTGCTACCTTTAATACTGTTACCTAACTTCTGAGAATTCTTTTATATAACAAAATATACCTTTTATAGAGTTCATATTTTGTCACTATGAAAAAGATGAGTAATCAAAGTAAGATAACTGTAGGAAAAAAATTATTTTGTGCTACCCTAAATCATATCTAGTAACAGAGAGTTTCACAAAAATGCTGTTGAATAATCAATTGTAGGTTGTTGAAAATGTTTTGAATTATATAACAGCTAGCACTCTTCATAGTTACTTATTGCAATTTAGATTATTTCCTTTTCAGTAGAAGAATTATAATCTATTGAGATCTGTACAGACAGCTTTAGGCCTTTGGAAAAGAGCACATAAATAGATTATCCATTATACATTAGCCCGAATAAGTCATCTAACAGAAATAATCAAATAAGCCTTTAGGGTAAAGTACTTCTAGATTAATCTAAGCTGATTTTTAAAACTCATTCCTCTATTTCCCTGAACCATGTTAGAATATGACATTTATTATGTTCCTTCCACTCAAAATTTGTGAAAATTCACAATACCCCACATGGAACCAAAGTGTTTGTGTTATGACTTTTTGTGAGTTCTTTAAAATTAGGCTACAACTCACTAGCAGAATAATATATAGTATGGATTTGTTTAGAACAACATGTGTAGTAGAGGCAAGCAATTAATTATTAATAAATATTCAATCTAAAATGATAATAGGATAAAATAAACCAACAAATAGTTTTTTAGTTCAGCATAAAAAATACTTGTGATAGTTTCATGTTTAAAAATTAAATCATGTGTCACTCTCCACAAGTAATTAATATAAAAAAATGTATTCACATAGTTCTGTGCAACTTTATATTCTTTGGATATATTCCAGAAACAGTTTTGCATTTGCACTGATATTCTGCTTGACATTAAAATACACTTTGAGCTGCAAATTTTTACAAGCCTTTGGTAATTAAATGGGAATCATTTCTTGTGATATGGGACTCTGGATGTGCTTGAAATGCAAAAGGAGGCCTTTAATTAACTCCTTATAAATTTATGATGTGACAAGATATTGTCTGTTTCTTTCTCACAGGAGACCTCCCAGAGCCACACGATGCTTAGCTCAAGCTATTAGTTACATTTCTGTGGCAGCAGAGCTACTAGAGAGTTGAATGGAACTCACTGTATCATGCTGTACATAAGAATACCAGCATAAAATATTAATCACATGTGGAATGTTACAAAAGAGAAAGTCAAAGAAGAAGGGGGTTAGAAATCACCCCAGGATGCCGTACATTAGCATCAACAAACCATTCTTAATGGCTAAAGCAAAGTGTGGTGGTCCAAGCCCAACATGCTAACAATTCTTACACTTTTGTCATGTCTAAATAATGACCTAGCCACAGTGGGATGTCCTGACAAAAAAAGAAAGGACTTCTGTCCTAATGGGGAGAGGAAAACAACACAAGTACCAATATGGTGATGTGATTCCTCAAAAACAAGCCAATGCTAAACTGAGCAAAGTAAATTCATAAACTTGCATGTCTAATGTCACTGTCCTTTAGCATGAGAGGGACATTGTTATTATGCTGTTAAGCCAATTTATCTCATATAACACATCAGCTAAGTAAAAAAATCTAAGTGGTGATGATGCCTGAATTAATTATATTCTGAGTGTATCTAATTACAAATGGTTCATAAGTACTTTTACCTAATGTTGAGTGGTGAGATGTTAATTGTCCTGGAATTAATTATACAAGTATCAAGGTAAACACTTTTAAAGACAAGAAACCAATTCTCTAAGAATAGTGATAGACATTTCAGATTGCCAGAAAACAATTCAGGGGAATATTCATGGCTTAGACTCTTGCTGTGGATATAGCTCTGTATAAATAAAATGCTGTTTGGCCAGTGGCCAGGCAGGAAGTATAGGCAGGACAAGAGAGAAGAGAATTCTGGGAAGTGAAAGGCTGGGGGGAGACACCACAAGCCGCCACCATGAGAAACAACATGTAAAGACACTGGTAAGCCACGAGCCATGTGGCAAAGTATAGACTAACAGAAATGGGTTAATTTAAGATAGAAGAAGTAGATAACAAGAAGCCTGCCACAGCCATACAGTTTCTAAACAATGTAAGTTTCTGTGTGCTTTCTTGGTTGGGTCTGAGTGACTGTGGGACTGGCGGGTAAGAGAGATTTGTCCTGACTGGGCCAGGCAGGAAAACTCTAACTACAAATGGCGCCCAACGTGTTGGCAAGAATTTCCACCTAAAACCTGAGAAAAAGATTCTAAAACAGAGCTAAAAAGAACTTCCTAGTTGTCTCTCTCAAGTTAGAGGCAGCCTGCCGGTTTGAGCTACTATGGCGGGTTCCTGGTGTGTGCGTCTGATCTACAGTGTGGCAGGAATGAGGAATCTACAAGCAGTACTTTACTCTGCTGCATGGTGGATTTAGCCTTTGGTAGTTTTTAAAAAAAAGGTTTCTGGGCTATGCACTGCTTTGATAGAACTACTTCTGATAGTTGATGGTACACAATGGCTCCAGACCCAGAGCTGGCAGTAAACTGTACCACCACCATGTTGGGAAGCTGAGGTGGGCGGAGTCAGCAGCCACAGCGGCGTTTCAGTCTTACAAAGATGGATATTACACAGAGAATCTGGTTTATGTTGTCTTTGGGATTTTTAACTACAAAAAAAGATTTGATTGTAAAAACTGTTGAGTTAAACAAATATGTAAATTTTAAAGGTACCTTGACTTCAAAATTTGGATATAAGGATATGTTGCTTTGGAAAAGAGTTTCTGCTTTTGTTTCCACAGAAAGCCAGAGGCTGTGGATTTGTTCCAGATTAAGATATATCAGGTTTGATCAGCCAAGACCACCTGAAAGGTCTCCAGTGACACCATGGCCCAGATGATCCAACATCCAGAATGGTTTCAAGGCAACTGGCTCAGAGGTTTACCCTCACAGACTACTCCATAATCCTAAAATTTTCTTTCTGTCCCCATAAGATACAGCGCCCCCCTCCAGCAGGGAAGTAGTAAGAGAAACTACGCCCAATTTCCCAAAATTATCAAGCTGGTTTTGGAGATGGAATTGGGTCACTCCTTCTCTAAACCCAGACATATTGCTAAAAGAAAAGGTTAAGAGATTTTTATGTCCCAAATCAGAAGAGCCCTCTGGTGTGGGACATAAAAAAAAAAAACAATGTTTTTATTTAAAACAGGTTGATTATAAATGCAATCTCTTTCTAAAGAAAAAAAAAGGGGGATATTATATAGACATAATAGGGTGAAAGGTAGATTAAGGAACTTACTTCTAAAGAGCAACAACTTGTTTAAAATGTTTTACATTAGTATAGATTTTAGTCTATTGATACAAACTTAAAGTTAATTTTGTTATACTGTGTGTATATTTCTTCTCCTGTTTAAGGTATTATGTTTATATAGCTCATTTTAAATTGTAATGGATAATTAAAAATAGATTAATAATTAGTCATCTATGATAATCATACTCGTAGTCATGTTAGTTAAGTCTTCTAGGTATACATAGAGATATTTCAGATAGATAGGTAATCTTCAAATACTTCAAAGATCTACAGAATATGGCATTTAAAATACTTTTAAAATTTAGACTTTCTGGACAGTGAGACATGTCTGCTCCTGGCAGCACCGTTTTACTTCAGAGATGAGGATGGGCATTGAAGACACTTCACATCTTATCTTCACCTTGGCAAAAATAGCCATTTGGACAAGAAACTGTTCTTGCCTGGACTGCTTGATCGACTGGACATGCAAGACCCATGGAAAGGTGACCATTAAACTTTGCTTGACAAAATGGTCCTTCAGGTTTCTGCTTCACAGAGGAAACTGCCAGACATTCTACAGGACACTGAGAGAAGTGACTGAGAGACTCTAGCCCTGTGGGCTGAAGATAAATGCCCCAACTTTACAAAGGAACATTAGGTGACTGTCCAGGCTGCCAGCTGTCTCTGTCTACCCTACAAGATTCCCGAAAGTTGCTTGCATCCTTCTCCCAGTTCTCAGGTAATATTATATCCTTCTGAGGACTTTGATATGGTTGAAGACTAGATAGTTATACTTGCCTCAGTTATTATAAAAGATAAGTTAGATATAAAAACCTTAGACTCACAAATATAGGATAGATAAAATATTTTGTTTAATTTTGCCAAAACAAATAGACTAGATATTGTAACTATAATTCTTGCTTGATAATTGTTTTGTTATATGTAATTTTATTATGTAAAAGTTAAAACCTTCCTTTAAAAAAAAAAAAAGAAAAGGGGAAGTGCTGTGGATATAGCTCTGTATAAATAAAATGCTGTTTGGCCAGTGGCCAGGCAGGAAGTATAGGCAGGACAAGAGAGAAGAGAATTCTGGGAAGTGAAAGGCTGGGGGGGAGACACCACCAGCCGCCGCCATGAGAAACAACATGTAAAGACACTGGTAAGCCACGAGCCATGTGGCAAAGTATAGACTAACAGAAATGGGTTAATTTAAGATAGAAGAAGTAGATAACAAGAAGCCTGCCACAGCCATACAGTTTCTAAACAATGTAAGTTTCTATGTGCTTTCTTGGTTGGGTCTGAGTGACTGTGGGACTGGCGGGCAAGAGAGATTTGTCCTGACTTGGCCAGGCAGGAAAACTCTAACTACAGACTCTGCAACTCAAAGATGTTGAGGCAGAGGGAACATCTTAAGAGCTAAACTGAGGATGAATATATTAGATATTCTGAGACTATAACCCTTTGCTAGAGTGATTAATACAGCAGTATCAGCTCAAGTATGTACACATAGTTATGGATCAAATGTCCTTGAAGTTCACTTTTGTGCCATAGCTTTGGGTCCCCTTGAAAACCATTCAGATCAACAGACATGGAAACTCTTCCTCCAAAACCACCAGAAGTTGTTTTTGTTTGTTTGTTTGTTTTTTGTTGTTTTTTGCTAAAATTGTCATAAGTAACTTCACTTTGACTCTTACATCTTGAACACCAGATTTGCTGAGTTATCCTAATGACTTGTCAAAATATGTGCTTCAAATGTGTATATCTATCCACAATATCTGTGTTTAACTGTGATCCAGTATGTTTAAGTAATTTTGTGGATATATGTACAAACTTATTTGTTAATGTCTGATTCCCAAAAACTATAATTATAGTTAAAATAAACATCTAATTAAAAATACAAATATTGTTTTAAAAAGCTATTCAGATGATCACCTTGCTCAGTAGTATTCAGTAAGGAAATTAATAATTATTTATTGGAAGAAGATGAATGAATTGATGGATGGAAGAATGTGTACTGTTACTTGGGATGGTGTAAGCTTAGTTATTTATAACAGTCCATTGAAAGATAAGATTTTATCAAACTGTTTCTTTAAAAATATTTTAACTATTTTATCAAAAGTAATCATATATGAGTCACATATCATTAAAATGTAGATGATGTGTGATGAACAATTTTTATTTCATGTTTTAAAACATTGTGTTAAGGGTTTTATGTTCTCTGAATACAAACCTATATAGTCTATTAAATTAATTTTGTAAATATTTTACTTTATGAGCATTCAATGACTTTACTAAACAGTTCTATGTAAATTACATGACAAAATGATTCTTAAATTCAACACCTCTCTATCAGTGAAGTAATTTAACTAGTCATGTGCATGTTTTTGTAGAAAAATATTGTATGTCTAAAATCTTAAATTGTTGATACAAGTTCAATTTTAAGCCAGGAGAATCATTTAAGACATTATACTGGTCATATGTATAAGAAAACAAGCAAACATATTAGCCCACAGTTATAGACACATGTTGAGGTGTGTGTGTGTGTGTGTCTGTCTGTCTGTCTGTCTGTCCTTTCATGTATGTGACCCTAAGAAGATTTTAGGTAGGTAGTAATGTGCAGACTTTCTCTTTTGCCCCCATCTTTACTATTACAGAAGATCCACAATACCCTAGCTCTGCTGACAATTCTTTAAGTGTGTACTATATTCTCTGTCATTCTGAGAATTGTACACCAATGAATGTAAATATAAGAAAAGCCTTTGTGAATAGTTATGATATTATGATAATCAAGCATCAATAATGCTACCACTATCACTGTAGCAATGATGATGAACGAGGACCATTCATAACAATTTTCCCTGCATTTCCTTCATGTAAAAGAATTTCAGGATCTGTCTTAGTCTTTGACAAGCACTAAAAGACATAATCAAAAACTGCTCTTACCCACAAATATAATCATATTATGATAAAATAATTGATATCTAGCCAAAATACACAACAAATTTAATAAATGCTATAGAGTTATTGTATTTATCAACATATATATTTATATATCTATATGCTACATAAGAAGCAAGATGCTTGAAATATTTTCTAAGTCAATTTCTTGAAAATATTATAAATAATCTGTTTACCTCTTCCCTAATTTCTTCTAATTAGTCAAAATTATCTCACTCATGAACAACTTAATAATAATAAATGATGTTGCCTCAGAAATACCGATGATACTTTTAAGATAGGTTGTTTCCCTTCCCTCCTAGCACCCCATTTTTAAAATTTGTATTTCCATTCATCTTAACAAAGGCTAAGCTGATAGTGGAAAGAGTTATTCAATTTTACTGGAATTTAATTTTACCTCTGAAAAGAAACCTTTTTTTTCCTCCCTGTGAACTGGTAAACTGCCAGAAATGTGTTCACTGAAAAGAATGAACAGTATCAGATGCACAACGTGTGTATTCCTGCCTCTGTAGACTGGGATTTGGCTTTCTTGCCGAGTTCTCTGTATGAAATGCAGATAAGGAGAGTTGTAATAGGGCCTGGGCAAAAATTCAAGGTGCCTGCCAAACACATGTCTGTCCAACAGGCAAGGGAGATGATACCCTTTATCTTATAACTCCAAAAATTACCAATGTTTTATTGTAGTATTCTTTCACCTCCATTCAGTCACAACTGCATATTTGTTTAAAAAATAATGAACTACATACCAACTGCTCAACAATTACTCTTATTTTGCATGGTTCTTAGACCTAAGTCGATACATTTAAAGGGTGGCTGTAAGGTTCTATTTGATTTGGCTTTGGCTTCTATTGTTTTGTAAAATAGATTAAACAATACACCTCCAAAGCTTGAGTTAATTAATTGCCAGAAGCAATCTTTCCAGCCAATGATAGTTTTGGAATGAGATTTATAATTTTTGGCTGTGTTATACATTTTTTTTCTCCTCATTTATTTGAGGAAGTTGCTGTTAGTTCTGGGCTGTAGGTTTTGAAAGTGCAATTGCACAAATTTTGCTATAGGGTTTGTAGCCCAAAATGAAGATTGTAAGTTTATTATATTTAAAAAAACTATATGATTTGCATGTAGGTGATAAATAATCATTGTTAAGTTAACGAACAAAATTAAAGTGTACATATAAGTGTGCTGCATTTAGTCTTGTCAAATTAACTGTTGAAGAATATGGAATAGAATTAGAACCAAGCCCAAAGCCTGCATAAAACTAAATGCAGATAAAGAATTTTTGCTAAAATCAGGAATGAAACAAAGATATCCATCCTCACTGTAGGTATTCAATATAGGACGTGAACTCTTAGCCACAAGATCCACCCAATTTGTAATATCCATTAATGTATACTTACACCACTGAGAGAGGAGGGAGAAATCAAGCGACAGAGAGAAACAGACAGACAGACAGACAGAGTAATTTACTGCACTAGCCAAAAACCGTCGAATAGATGCTTAGTAGGCTCATAAATCACTTTAGTCAAATTCTAAGCAAACTTAGAAATCACTGGGGAGGAAAGATGGGATAGGTGTGTGTGTGTGTGTGTGTGTGTGTGTGTGTGTGTGTGTGTGTGTGTTTTAACAGATTAAATGTTAAAAGAATGAGTCAGAGAATTGTGAATTGCATTGGTGTTGTTAAGCACAGTATAATTGGTTATATGTAGAAAGATTTAGTCAAAATGCTCCATTTGTGTTTTGAATGTTCAATTGAAATAAAGATCTCAAGTGTTTCAATACAATGTTTTTGGACTATTTTTAAGTATCTTTTGAACATGTTCCTAAGAAATAGGCAGTAAATATTACCTAATTATATATGTTTATTTGCTATGTGAGCATATATGCGTAGCAGATGTATATTGATACTTTACAGACAGAAGTATTATGTTGGCCCTACAAGTGATAAATAGATTAGATAACTTTTATTTGACGTTTGGGATGATACCTGCTACATCTACTTTTTAAGTATTGATAAGACCACTTTAAAATCAATTATAGGAGACCGGAAGATGGCTCAGCAGTGAAGAGCAATTGCTGCTCTTACAAAGGATCTATAATATTTGTTTTCTCTCTCCCCATCATCTATACTCCAGTTCTAGGGAATAGTATTGGTGAAATTATTAAGGCCACTCCATGTAGTTAAAAGGGCAGTTTATTTTGTGGGGTAACTTACAAGTGAAGGGATAGGTAAATGGGTCCGGGAAAGGTGTAGCGCAGTCCGGTGGTGTTCTCTGTAGAACCCTGCTCAGTCTTCCTCCAGTGTCCAGGGTCCAGGGACCAAGAAAGCTGGCCCATCCGGATCTCGGGTGTCCAGGGTCCTCCACGGCCCCGCCTTGTAGGCGTGACAGTTACTGAAGCCTCAATGGGGGTTGGAACTTGAAGATCAAAGCTAGAATGGGTACCTACTACAGAACAGGGCATTCTCTTCTGATCTTCATGAGCACTAGATTTGCATGTGATGCACATACATACATAATACTGGTAAACACACATATACATAAAGCAAAAATAAACATTGTTAAAATATTTGGGGGCCAAATATATAACTCTGTTGATAGAATTTTTTCCCTGAATCTATGACACCTAAGTTTGATATGCAGCATCTAATAAACCAGCCCTATGGCTGCACACTAGCAACTGCAGCACCTTCCAGTCATTCAAAGTCATATTCTGCTACATAAGTCTGAGGACAACCTGAGCTACATGGGACCTGTTTAAAATGTTTATGCCTTAATAACTACACATATTTATTGTTATCAATTACAGTACAATTGTTTTCCTAAAATTGATGGGGATTTAATTGCAAAAATGCTGTAGGCATATGGTTGTACCTAAGAAATGATTGGCATCCCATATTGAAATACAGGTATTACACCTATCTTCTGAGCACCTCATTCTGATATTCTTTATTTTATCTTTGCACCAAAGGAGCCTTGAGGATATTGAGAGAAGAGCATGTGTTAGGCTTTATGTACAAAACCTTTAGGATGAATTTAATGGCGTCAAATTTTTAACCACCCACATTTGAAACTGAACTCAAGAATTTAGTGCAGCATCCTTACCACAAAACCTTCACTCTGGAATGGGTCCTGCTACCTCCTGAATTGTAACATGTAGAACTTCTAGATACATATTCTCTAACAAAATTAAGTGAATGGAATGGAAAAACTTAAATAGATTCTTCAGGATAAACGAGTTTGAAGCAATAATGAAAAAGAATCCGATACAAACAAGTAATACACAGACTGAGCAGGTTATATTCAGGAATATATGTTAACACATATATGCATGCAATAACAATTAATGAAAAAAGAGACCAGGAATTTTAAAAAGAGCAAGGAGTAGTAGATGGGAGAGTTTATATGTAGGAAAGTGATGAGGATAATGTAATTATATTATAATTTCAAAAAATAAAAGAGATAAACAAAAAACATTGCAAATACAACAAAGAAAAATAATGCACATAATAGTGATTTCCACAGAAAACCACTTTTGGTAATGATGTTATACTGAGATGCTATCCTTCTATGTCATCATGACAGTGGAGAATCTTACTCTGCTTTGGAGAATATAAACATATATCACTATGACTGTTTGGAATTTCCATCTAGAATTGTGAATTATTATTATTGAATTTTAATAACTTTGGATGTTCTGAAATTCAGGCATTTTATATTAGATTGTATAACAGTGATAGCCTTCAGTGTAAAGAGTAGACATCTCAACTTTGAGACTGCAGTGAAGAACAGAAAACACTGAAGCTTAATAATTTAGTATCTATTTAAGTATGCCTAATTACATTTATATTAGGATGAAAGTTTGAAAAGGACATAGATGAATAAAATTAATAATGAGCCTACAACTTGTTAGAATGCAATAAAGTGTGATGAATCTCTCTATCTTCAAAGCTTTGTACATTGCTAACTGCTTGATAGCAGGTAAGAGATCACCATTATGCACAGTTATAAAACTTGTCACTTTTTAATACAGACAATTCATTCTTTACAGAAGCATCCATCACCTTCCCCTTCTTCATAAAACATTTTTCCTAGCCTATGAATATTTCAATTATATGGATATTCCTATACCAATTACAAAAATAAATGCTTTAGACAGAGGATATTATTTTTAAAAAAGGTACTATTAAAAACATGTGTTTCTTTGGTAGATTTCAAAAGAGTATCATTGGCCTAACTTTAAAATATTCAATGCTATTTATGTTATTTATCACTCAGATAACACATATTTGCTTTCATAACTTGATAAATTTCTTGGCAGTATATAAAAAATGTTTCCTTACCAGGGCCATTTACTTATAAAAATGACATTTAAAGAAAGGGAATGCTAAGGACAGACTATGACAGAAATACAAGGACTTAAACAACTGAAAAAATTTCTCAAAACAAAACAATGTGAATAAACTTGATAGACATACATTAGTGACTCATGCATGGGGTAATATTTCAAAGGAGTATAAGACATAAAGTCATCAATAATAGAAAAAAGGAAAAGGAAAGAGAAAGAAGGAATATTACTTAGCCATTCACAAGGAAAAATGCCAGGGCTCTATAATGATATGCCAGCCTTTTCATCCTTAATTCTAAGTGCCAAGTGTCAGACCAGTAAACTAAATTGCAATCCAAATGAACATTTTAGTGAGGAGATAGTACATAGAAATATATATATCTAAAATACTTTTAACCTGTAACAAGGCAAAAGTGCAGCAAAGTGAGGACTAAAATAACAAGAAAGTCATTAAGTAGTAAATGAATAAAAGTCACGAGACAAGAATGAAAGAAAAAAGAAAAAGAGGAAGGAAGGACGAACAGGAAGGACGGAAGGAAGGAAGGAAGGAAGGAAGGAAGGAAGGAAGGAAGGAAGGAAGGAAGGAAGGAAGGAAGGAAAGAAGAAAGGAAGTTCAGAGTGACAGTTACATAATGCTCCAAGCAGTAATCCATCTGATTTAATATAAAAAGCAAAGCCTCCTCTAAGAAAGTTGATGTAAACAGTCCTGTGTATTTTTATCAATTAAAGATACAAAAGCAATCTAGATGGACAAGGATAGAGCTACTCAAGAAGCTCATGGATGGATTTTCAGATCAACCTCCTGTTTTCAGATTTGCTCAGCAAGCTCTTTCTGTAAGGAGCCATCTCAGAAGCCCCACTTAAGAACCTTACTTAAATTTACCTACTTTCCCATGAGTCTCTTCCACAGATTTATTTGCTGTGTACATTATTTACATATATTAAGATTTAAACTGTTATCTCATCAACACTTATATAATGAACTTTAGGTAAAACAAATAAAAGTCTTGATTACATTTAAGAGCACAATGACCTATGCCATAAAGAAAGAGCATAACTGTGAGTTACTCTGTCTGTTTCCTGTGTTCTTATAAAAACATTACCACAAACATGGTAGACAAAAACAAAAACAAAAACAAAAACACTTGTTCTGCTGTGGTTAAGGGCACCAGATGTGTATAAAGCCACTTGATCTATAGTGAATTTAGGGAATAATTCTCCTGCCTTTTCTATCCATCTGGTTTTATAGTTATGTCTCTCATATTTTGATTGCATCATTAGATAGTTTTTCCCCAACATTTACTTAATATTCCTCGGCCTTCCTTTCTTTTATAAGTGCACACATGACTTCATTCAGAAGTATGTATAGGAAGGAACTTTCAAGATCTTTATCTCAACCACATCCTTATCTGAATAGAGCAGTATTGGCCATTTTTTCATGTAAGGTCATGCTTGCTATTTGTTGTGGAAATTAATTTTCTCAGATTTCATGGTCCAGAAATTAATATACATTTGGATAGTAAAAATAATTCTACCTTACCTTTTATTCTTCATTCTGTTTAAAATAGATAAAGAAATATATTTTAATTATTTTAGTCATAAATTTGAGAATAAAAGTATCTTAATGTACTTACCATAGTTTGGATTTGGTTTGCAGGTGGCAGGGACTTGGAGCTGAATTCTATAGTTTATAAAGGAGAGTTGATATTTTAAATAAAATACATATACTCAGAGTTGAATGAAAGTGTTTGAAACCAAAAAGTAACAACTAAACCCTAAATTTAGCCAGAATGATTGAATCAGGTGAGAAATAAATAAACGACATTATACTCTAATAAATGTTTTAAAAATAGTATTTTTAAAATTACAAATTCACCTATATTAGAGCATCAAAATGCATATAATCTTGTTGAAGATCTAGGCTGTAATAGTTCTTTTCATTTACATATTTTGTTGTATAAAGAACCTTGAAAGGCTTTGTAGGCCTGACTTCTCCATTTATAAGGCTTCTGTGTGCAGAGGGCTGCAGTTAAACTTCTTTTTCTCATTTATTTGTTTCAATAGTGATTTGACATGGTTATCATTTTAAATTCCATCCTTCATCTGTGTACACATCTTATGTAAACTATCCCTAACTAATATTGTATGCCCAATCTCAAATGTAAAATCCCTAAATGCTAAGACTTTGCTTTCAGAGTATCTTAGAGGTAAAGTAAAATGAAATGGAGATTTAACTGAGTGAACATTGGTTGTGAGGCTGTAATTTTAATAGGTGACCTAAAGCTGAAGGGATTCAAAGATGCTGGACCAGATAGCAAACATAAGCACTTTCTAAGACAATGGCACAGTATTTCTTCATTTTCATTTGGCAGCTCAGAGGTAGATTTATGTCTTTGCTTTTCCAGATGGACTCTTAGACATAGTTAAGCTTAGGTTTCATTGCGTGGCCTCCGAACTTATTTCACTGGATCTCGTGATCCCACCCAACACAGTTCTTTATTTTATTTGTAGAATCAGTTATCTCAAATCCATTCTTTTTTTTTCCCCACTTGACAACCAACTCATCATTGGAGACTCAGTATTTTATATCATCTCATTGTGCTTTACTCACTTATAATATAAATGCATGTTTGTGAGTATCTATTCAAACAAATACATTATTGATTTTTTCCTGTTTTGTGGCACTTCTGTTCCACTCACCAATTTTTATTTCAGACTACTCCATAGTTGGTGGAAAAATGAAAAATTAAAATTCTAGTTATTGACTCTTTCATTCAGTCTAACAGCATTCAGGGGACAGGCATTGTTTTCTGCTCCCATTCTGTCTCGTGCTGGTTAGTCATCATTATTGACTCAGAAGAGTGCTGTGGTGTGTAATATATCGCTGCCACAAAAATCATTCTTCTTCGTTAAATCCTCTTGGCTTGCAGGTGCCTGCTGAGCTGTACCCTCCACTGAGATGCAGACGCTGCATTTTCTATGATTGTATTGGGGATGTATTCATGAATGCTCCTTCAGAAAAAAACTCATTTGAAACCGATAAATCAAATCAATAAATAAGTCAATAAATCTCTTTTACTTTTCAAACACCATCAATCTTTAGCAGAATGAATCACTAGTGCTTGTCTCTGCCTTTTGGGCCCTTTGAAACTACTATTAGATGCTCTTTTGGCCTTGTGTTAATGCTTACATTACATAATACACTTGACCTTATACTAGTTCCAAAGACATTTGACCCTTGGGGTCATTTCCAATGAACTGCATCTTTTCAAAGAGAATTTGAGAGGGAATGGCATTTGTTGAAGATTGATTCAAACATATCATGAGATTTGAATAGTAATGTGATATATACATACAGTGAGATAATAATATCCAGTTACTGAAACATATAGTAACTCAGTATGTATAGTACATGGTAGTATCCAAACAACTAAATTTAAATATTAAGTCTTATAAATTATGTGTAATTTGATACAAGATTTAAGCAGCATTATTTTATCTAAATAATATGGTTCACATTTATTCTATTCTTTAAAAAAAACTTCATAGTAGAATAATTCATAATGGAATTCAATATAAAGATGTACAATTTATCATATATTACTTAGGAAGTTTGTTTACGCACACACATAATGATTCCAAAATGTGAGTTCAGATGGACTCAATGTCAATATTCTCATCTCTGACCTCAATTTCCTAGATTATCCTCATTTTGTCAACTCTACCAAATATAATCTAACTTTTCTACAGGCTAGATCCTTTCACCGCTGCCCCAAGAGGTGTTTTCCACTCTTAATACTGTCCAAGGCTGCCTCCAATTTTCTTTTTCTCTGCTCTGGCTCTCGGTCTTCTGCGGCAGCTTCCTCTCCTTGACCTGCAAGGCTAGGGGCCACTCTCTTCTGCCTGCAGCCACTGAAAGCCTTCTCTTTAATCTGTTCTCATACATTAACTTATTTTCATAATCCAAGCCAAATCTACTTTGTATATCCTTCCAGGACATTTCTTGAAAAGATTATGGACATCTTAAAAACCAGGAACAAAGACTAAAGAGGTTTGTTTGTGTTTGTTTGTATTTCCCCCAGTAGTATGAAATATGGGCATGGCCTCAGTATCTCAGAAGTCGTCAACTGGATAAGAAAGTCCTGTCTCTTACTGGAGATGCTTCCCATCAAATAATTATCTCTGCAAGCTCTTCTGTCTTTTGCACTCAACTGTAGTGTCTGTTATTCCCACCCACCCCCCTTTTTTTTGTTGCTGTTTTGTGAATTGCTTCTGATTTCTCAGATGTCTTTGAATGGCAAAAAAAAAAAAAAAACACTCAAAATTTAATCTCACTATGAGATATTGATTGATACCTTTCTCATAAATTATATGACAGGTTTTCATTTCACAATTTTTAAAATATAGAAAAAACATACTTCATAAGCATCATTCTGCATTGCTTTTAGTATTTAATTAATTTTAGTATTTAATATTCTTATTTTATACATTATATTTTAAAATACTAGAAACAACAATACATAAACTTAAGATAATTAAAATATCTAATATTTCCATCCCACAAAGATAAAAGGTTTTATAAGGCTGCAAGAAAAAAGAGGTAAGTATTCTATTGTCTGATCTTACCCCTGCAATGTATAAATCTTGTGCAGCCCCTGACTGTGCAAACATTAACACATATTTTATTCTGGTATTGTTGCTATGGGTTTATCAAGTATTCATGATGTTCACAGATATGGTGTACCTGCTTTGTGTTCAGGGACTGGGTATAAACCTCCATGCACAGCCAGCAGTAAAGCTGACGTTATTGCTCTGTAATATATTTAATTTTCTCTCTCTTTTTTTTTCTTTAACATTTTAACAGGTGACATATTCTAAAGAAATAATTTTAATTCTATGCATACTTGCAGTTTTTGACGTATTTGGCAGCTATCTGTCAGAAAGATTCTAAAAATAAGGGAGTTATTAGAAAAGGAGATTTGTAAGAGGGAAAATATCAAACACTATATCATCAAAACATTTTCTTTCAATGACACTTGGGAGTCTGGGCCTCATGCCAGGAAGTAAAAGCATTTTGGATGTGTAACTCTATGAGATCAAAGATCAAATATTTTTCATAATCTATCAAGCTGGAGTTATTTGTTTGATTTATAGTCTGTTTCCTCCATACTTAGAGGGAAAATAGATGCTACAGAGGATCAAAAAGCCCCAAAGTTTTCTGCACTCTGCAATCATAAGGTTTCATGCCCATCCCAGTTGGATGAACTGATATCTCTATATGTTTTATTCTGTCTCTAATCTCCATTATCAACATATTCCTATATTTATATTACCTAGGTAAATGATGGAGAAATTCATGTTTTTAAACATACTATAATGAATAATATACTCTCTAAAATTAATTTGTGGCTACAATGAAATATATTTCATCATTCATCTCATAGCTTCTGGGATTGTAAATAGTACCTTTGACACACTGAAACATACACTACCACAAACTCTAACACTAGTCCTAATTTTTCGTACAATTTTATGCAAAACTAAAATATTGCTATTAAGTATTGAGCAGATTTTAATTATTTTCAGGATTGATGAGGACAAATCAGATATTAAAGTTTTTTTTTTTCTATGTGATTTCTGGGGGAGCTCTTCAGGGAGGGCCAGGAAAGAACCTATGAGGCTCATATCCTAGCTGGAAGACCTCTACATCACTGGACTGTGTGAAAAATAAAGATGTCTGGGAGAGAACAGCAGAATGTTCAGGGAATCACTGGTGAACCAAATTTGTGGGACCAGCAGGCCCCTTGGTAAAGTTAAGGGTTCCAAGAGAATGATCAGAATGACTTACAGACTCTCTTGTCCACACACGAAAACACTGATGTCTTAATTAGGGTTTTGGTAGCTGTGAAAGGACATCATGACCATGGCAGTTCTTATAAAAGAAAACATATAATTGGAGCTTACTTAATAGGTTCAGAGATTTAGTCCATTATCATCATGGCAAGAAAGCATGGTGACATGTAGGCAGAAGTGGTGCTGGAGAAGGAGCTGAGAGTTCTACCTCTGGATTGGCAGGCAGCAAGAAGAGTGAGCAACTGAGCCTGGCTTTAGTATCTGAAGCCCCAATTCCCAACCCCAGTAACACACTTACTCCAATGAGGCCACACCTACTCCAACTAGGCTAGAAGTTCTAATGCTTTCAAACAATGCCTATGAGCCTATGGGGCCATTCTTCACTCAAACTACCACAACCAAGGTTATGGTGACATCAATCACTCATAATCACGCCACTGATGAAGTACTTAACAAAGTCTACTGGAGCCAGAGAGAACTCAGAATGCCACCTATCAACTCAATGTAACTGTGCCTGCAATTCACTCTATAGGTATTATTTCACTTTCAAATTAACTATTATTTAATTTCTATTCTTCATATATATAGATTTTGAATATATATGATTTTGAAAATATATGTGTATGCTGGGTGGAGAAGCATCAATCAATAAAACCTTACTGATCAGTTTACTATAAGGCATTCTTTAGTACTCTTCAGGAACATTTCATATACTCTGCCCATTACTTTGCTTCTATTTCGTTTTCTTATTCTTATCCAGTCTGTATTTTTTTCTTTTTATAACTTAAACAGTGACAACAATCTATAGAACCAATGGATCCTAACAGCATCCCACAATTCCTTTTCTATCTGCTTTATTCACCATGATTGTATTTTGTGTGTGTATGTGTGTGTGTGTGTGTGTGTGTGTGTGTGTGTGTGTGTTTTGTTTTTCTTTTCAGAGTCAATCTAATTAATACTTGATCATTATTCTCTCCACCCTGCTTTCCTCCCACTTCTAACTTCATTAACTAAGTTCTCAGTATATTCCATGCTGTCCTTGGTGTATAATCAAAGAAGCCACTATTATTAATTGGGTACTATGACATTTACATTGTAGTAATATCAAGCAATCATGGTTGCTCTCCTCCTTAATAGTCTACTCGGGAAATGATATGTAAAATTTACACAACTCAGCGTGAGGTCTTGGATTGAGTTATTTTCTACACTATACAGTCCACCACTTCCATGCTCACTGTGAACACTGTAAATAATTTGACTAAAATATTATAGCTAAAAATTATACCAAAAAAAGAAATGACAGCAAATGGGACAATCCCAACATAGTAGCCTAGAAAATGTGCTCAGACACATACAAAAAAATGGAATTATTCCTCCAAAATTATGAATCTTAGAGTAATGACATCTAGTTTGAGTGAGTTAGATAGGATCCCACACAGATAATTCCAAAGAACAATTAGTACATTCAAAGAAATCAAAAACAAAAAGAAGTTCCCGATTGAAAACAAGAAGAAAAACAATTAAATGAAATAACGGGGGCATGAAATATATGAAATAAAGAATTTAACAAAGATATAGAAATAATGAAGAAAAACTAATCTGAAATGCTGGAAATGAAAATTGTACATAAAATCTCTGAATTTCAGCAAAAGAGTAAAGCAGAAAAAATATAAATTATTTTGTATAAGTGGAGAAAATAGAAGCATCAAGTACAAAGATAAGATAAAAAACTAAAAAACAATAAGTGGTGCAAGAAAACGTCCCAAAGACGACAAATCCACAGAAGAGCTGTTTAATAATAGGATAGGATAGGAAGAGACAGACGTGACAGGCCTGTGTGAAACACACACATGAGTGAGAAGAAGAGACCTGTGCAAAATGGCACCCGGCTTTTTAAAGTTGGGGCGCAATTGCGTACAGAACTCATGTGGCTACTCCATGCCAGTGTGTAGATTACATGACTGCACGCTTTACGCAACCATGTAAAGCCACAGAATCCCAGTCCCGCAAGATGTTTGACCCGGAAATGGCTATTTTGAACCGGAAATAACTAGGGGCTCGGCCGGGCAATCCCAACCGTGTGGGCATGTTGTGATTTCCTATCATTCCTGACTCGTTTCTTCTTAACTCCACCCACTCATTCTCAAACTGCCTTGAGAAGCACAGACGGGTCTAAAAGCAGCTGAGATCTAAACAATTAAGTTTACAATAATCAAATGGTTCCTAAGCCAAAAAGAATCAGCTTATAGCCTCAGGCAAGTCTTCCAAAAGGATAGGTTTACAGTCTGCCTACTGGCAGATCTTCCAAAAGCTGTCCCTAAGCCACCAATCGTCAAGAAAAAATTCAGGACACAGAGTAAAATCCATCTCTTGTTTCCGGCTAAAAGTGAAGTATCTGGAGAGCAAGGCTCCGGACCCCACGAGCAAAAGAGTTATCTGTGGCATTTAAGGTGTGCCAGGGAAGAGATAATAGCCCGAAAACAAAATTGCCAAGTGCTGGCACTCGCTGACTCCCCCCCCCCCCCCGAAAGCTGTTGGGAACCTGTTTTAAGTGAAAAAGGCCATGGGCTAGCGAATGCCCTGCCCATCAACAGCCTTGTCCTTGTGCCACCTAGAAAGACAACCATTCAGCTGACTGCCCCCAGAAGCCAAGGCCACCTAGAAAGACAACCAGTCAGCTGACTGCCCCCAGGTGCCAAGATGCATGGGTACATCAAGCTAAGACCTCCAGCAAACCTAGGCTTGGCTACGGACACAGCAGGGAACCCAGAACTCAGCAGGGAAGTGATCAGTTTCTTTCCTTCTGGACACCAGAGCCATTGACTCAGTCCTGGGAGTTTTAGGATGTCACTCCTCCTTTCTATTGTCGGGAACAGAGGACAGCCTTATTTACCTCACCAGATTTAATTGTACTTTCAGAGTTATTTAATGAGAAAGATTTCCAACTAAGATAAGAGCTCATTGTCTCACTTTAAGGTTACCACCTGTTTCTCATGTGCATACAGACAGGGCCATGAACTTTGCCTTGTCCTTAATTTTAAAAAAATAAGTTCTCTTGCATTCTCAAGCTCCAGAGGACACCAGGATCCACTGCCTTGTCACCAATTCCAGAGGAATAAGGTATTACCCCTTTCTTTCCCAACTAGGGCCACACAGGGCCAGAGGCAAAAGGGACCATCAAAATATCCAGGCGGTAAGGATATAGCAATCTATCACTGTTCAATACTCAGCAACTGATCACCTGTGTTTCCTAAATGCTAAACTAACAAAACAAACAGGTGCCTTAAGTAAACTGCCTTAAATAAGGCTTGTCTCAGGTAAAAATTAAGCAGAGTACTAAAACATCACAGCTACCTTTTTAACATGTCTCCATCCAGACAGGCCAGATCTACCTCAGAAAAATGTCAACTCCAAAAATAAAATAATAATGAGTCTTTTCTCTAAGCTTTTATGTCACCAGTGTCTTGTCAGACAGAAGGTTCCTAGCCACACCATGAAGGACGGACAGCTGTAGGACAAGGCATGACAGAACTTCATCCCAGGACCAGCCGCATCATGAAGGATGGACACAGCTGCAGGACTTCATCCCAAGACTTCAGGAGCCAGCTTCCCTGTTTCCCCCAAGTGCTAATCAATGTCCACCATTCAGCCTGAAGCAGTCTTTGAGAGAAACGGCACCCCATACCCACTCATCCATATTTTTTTCTTTTATTTTTTTAAGAACAAATGAGTCAGGAATGATAGGAAATCACAACATGCCCACACAGTTGGGCTTGCCTGGCAGACCGCCTAGTCATTTCCGGTTCAAAATAGCCATTTCCGGGTCAAACATTTCGTGTGGCTAGGACTCTGTGGCTTTACATGGTTGCGTGTGGCCATGAAATCTACGAGTGTGAGTGGAGTAGCCACATGTGGTCCTGTACGCATTCATGGCCCACTCTTTAAAAAGCCCGCCATTTTGTAGAGGTCTCCTCTTCTCTCCTCTTCTTACTCCTCTTCTTTGGTCTTGTCGTGTTCAGGACGTTTTCTTGCAGGGTAAGAGCGCCAAAATAACTAACAAGTATGAATTCCACGGTATAACTGGCACTAAAACAAAACAAAATATAAAACCAAATCTGTGGATAACAGGCCTAGAAGTAAACTCTAGTTATACAGGGAATGAATTTCAAATGTAACTAGATGTATTTTTTTGAAGTTAGGAAGAGATACCAGTAGAGATACAGGAGGCATCTAGAATACTAAACACACAAGATTCCAGGTAACCTCATTGCCATCAGGAATGACCCTGTCCTTATAATAGTAAAACTAAAACACTACATATGCAAACACACAAAGCATATTGAAAAGCAACAAGAGAAAGATGCCTGAATGTATCTGAAAACAAGTCTGTCAGAATTCCACCAGCCTGTTCCACTGGAATGGCAGAGTGTCCAAAAGAATGGGTGAGAGGGAGATTTCAGGTGAGTACAGTCAAGCTAGATTGTATACACATATGAGATTTTCAATAAATAGATAAAAGTTATTCTTAAAAACATTTCTTTTGCTCAATATGTCACATTCTTTTCTTATATAATTGAGTAATGGATACACCTCAGTGATAAAGTAATAAAATGCATATGTCATTCTGTCCCTTTGCTGCCCCACATCTGAATTTTTAAGTAACTACATTCACAGCAAGAGGAGGAGTCCTCCAATGGAACTGTGCACTGTCATCCCCTGGGAAGGTGGTATTGCTTGTTGTCTTCTGGAGTTCCACTCTATCAGAAAAAATTAGAATTTGTCTGTGAGACTTGTATCTGGATTGTTACCATTCAGTAAATGACAAACATATAAGACCAGGATATGGTCCAATAATATTAAATGTAATGAAATAAGTTATTTTACTTTAATTGCAGTGGAAATATTAGCACATGTTTAGCTTGATGAAATTAATGTGGCATTTAATATAACTAGTAGGTACATAAGATCAGTGGTTTACAAAACAAATGAGTAACAACAAAAACCAGATGAGAGCTGGAGCTCCTGCCTTGAGTCTTGTTAATGGAATTAAATTTGTTATATGATTCAATACCTAGACACAAACAGTACTATGAAAAAAAGGATTTTACAAATTTATTATAAGTATCAGTGCAATCCTCAAAATATATCCCTACTCCTTAGCTTTCATTACTGTCATTGTTAAACTCAAAGATTATTGTTTGCCCTTTGCTCCCACATTCTGTCATCCAGTACAAGTAGCATAACCTGATATGGATCAAGAAGAACTTCAATGAACAAGTAACTTACATGGTTATTCATAAAGCTAAGGGGCTTCAAACATGCTGTAGTATTTCTCTTCTCCAACTGGTATTCATGGCCTTCAGATGAGTTTACCTGATGTGTGGTGGCAATGTAGACCTTGTTTATAAGTCATTGTGCATAGCATGAGGTATTTCTCTAAACTGAGATGCTTGTAAACCATAGTCCTTTACCATGGTGTGCGTAAATGACAAAGAGAAGAGAAATCTTCCCAGAAGATGAATCAATATGCCTCATTATGCCCTTTGCCTAGAAGAAAATAAAAAAGCCAAATGTGCTGTTTGTATACTTAATTCACGGACGATGCCAATGCTTCTGTGAAATGGTCAAGAACTCGGAACAAGACTAAAACTGTTACTGAAGAAAATTAAGGAATTATATGTACATAGAACTCTCAAAAATCTATTTGCATCTCACATGAATATTCACAGAATTATGACTTAAACAGGAAGATTGTTAATCATAGAGTGAATAATATGATCCCCTCAGGATTTCAAGTAACCTCATGCCCAGCTGCTCTGTTAACACACAGTAGAGTCATGAGCACAGAAGACATTTGGATAAGATGAAGGTTATACATGGATTCAGTAACAGGGACTATCAATTTCCAATTCCAATTGCAATATCATGGAGTCACCCTGTAGGTGAACTCAAAACTGAGCTGCCAATATGCTATCATCTCAAAGTCTTCAGTTATCTACTTGCTGATTGGATGGCTTTATTGAACCTTCATAATGGAATGGGCAGTGATTTATCCTTACTTCTAGGAGACACTAGCTAAATAACCATTTGCATTTCATGTACACTCTGTTTGAATACACTAGCACAATTTTCCCCTGTGAACTTTTATGTGTGAATATATATGCATTTGTGTGCATGTATAAATAAGAAATCAAGCTTTTTGTTGTTGTTGTTGTTGGTTTTGTTTTTCAAGACAGGGTTTCTCTGTGTAGCTTTGGAGCCTGTCCTGGAAATCACTTGTAGACCAGATTTGCCTTGGAACTCACAGAGATTGGCCTGCCTCTCTCAACCTGAGTGCTAGGATTAAAGGCTTATGCCACCACCATCCAACAAAATCAAGCTTCTTTTTTTTCCTTTTTTAAATTATTATTATATTTGTGTTTTAATTTTACACATCTTTCATCTTTTATGTTCTAACATTTTATAAGATAATGTGGTTTATATTAGTGTTCTGGCACTGTAAAATTTGTACGATAGCACATAAGAGCATGCCAGGATATCAGTAGAAGAGAAAACGTTATTCAAGGACTTTACTTCCTCTTCAGTGAAAGTGATTATTACATGTCCTATTGTATTCTGTAGAGCTGCATAACAGAAGATAGAATTGCAAACTTGTTATTATGTTTACTGTGAAGACAAGTAGAGTTTGTAAATATGGTCAGTTGCTAAATTCTCAAGTGGTTGTACTTGTCGTGGTTATATGTCAATTTTATTTTGCTAAGAGAAACCCAGATATGTGGCAAACATTATATCTATATATTTTTATAACAGTGATTCACAAATAGATTGGCTTTTGAATAGCTGAACTGAGTAGAGCATATAATGCTTCAGAATATGAATCAGTTGGCCTTGTCTACTCTACTAAGGGTCAGGCTAGAACAAAATGCAGAAGATAGTCTTTGTCCTCATAGATATCTCTCTCAGTCCATCACTTGAACCACCAAACATTGATTATTAAGACTTTAGACTTGAAACAAGCTAATTCAGGATATTTCTTAATTATCCAGCTTTCAAATAACTAATCATGGATGGAGCTTTCTGATCTCTATGATAAACTAATTTATTGTGTGTGTTTGTGTGTGTGCATGTGTGTGTCAAATGAAGTAGTAGATAACAGAAAGTAGAAGGATAATAATCATATAGATAGACAGGTAGATAGTTCTTTTTTTCCTGTTTCTCTGGAACAACAAAACCTTTAGAAATCATCTTTACCTTCCAGTTACATAATTTATACAATTAGAAAAAATAGAAATCTTGGTCACACATGTCAGGATGTCTCAGAATATAGTATTTGGTATATCTCCTAATAAGTTCACTTCAAAGAAGACAGAAGCCAGATGTGAAAAACTCCCAAATGTATCAGGGACTTGTACCATGGAGTTAATCCAGTGAATCAGTAATATCTGGTGAAAATTAGAAATAACAATAATACAGATCTCTTGAAGTTGTCTAAAGACAACACAAAAATACAGAACATTTATTCAACTGTAACTTCTAAATTTAAGTTAAAAACATTTCTATTGGTTGAAACATAACCCATCTTCCTTCTTCCTCCATCCTAGACCAGGTTGATAGGAGTTTTATATAGAGTGTTGCCTGGATTTTTTCTCTTTCCATTTCTGGGAAGAAACTTTCCATTCTATAATAATTCAACTAGTATTTTTCTTTTAAGTCAGAAATTGTGAAAGCTGACTTTTCTTGTAATCTCACTGATGATTGGCACAGTGGGAATTAGACATGGTTATCAGATTCTAAATGCTGAGGAAAGAAATGTATATTTTATAAATAAATTAATCAAGCTTGAAGTTTCAGAGGTTTAGCTTCATTGGAACTTTACATTACGTTCATGCGCAGAAATATATCAAAGGTAACCTCTTATTTATACACAGTTCTTATTTTATCAGTTAAATAATTTTAATTGTAAGGAAAACATAAAAAAATTCTATTGGGTGAAAAGGATGGAATTATTCAGTTAAGCTAAAGAGATTTGTGAAGAAATAATGAAGAGGAGCCTGAGAGATGGCTCAACATGTAAGAGCATTTATTGGACAGGCAGAAAACTCAGGTGTTTCCAGCACAAAATGTTGTCATGGTTCCACCTTTAATGTCAGTCCCTGCACATCTAATGGCTTCTTTAGGCATCTGTGGACACACAACTGGAACATAGTGTACATGGATACAATAAAATTTATTCTGGAATACTATTTTCTCACCTCAGTCCCCACTGGTTGCCTCTGTGCTCATAGAGCAATGCTGGCTGATTATGTATGGAGACAAACTATATATGTTTCCAGAAAAATTATACAAGAGTCAATTATTGAAGGGTGTGCAAGAGTAAGATGGTTATATGGTGATATTTTATTTGTACTGAAATGTGATTTTATTTGTATGTTAATAAATAAAGTTTCCTGGGGGTCAGAGCTAATAGCAAGCCATTTAGCAGAAGTATGGCAGTGGTATCACATGACCTTAATCCCAATCACATGACAGGAAGATCTCTGTGTGTTAAAGGATACAGCCAGCATGGAGACATATGCTTTTAATCTCACTACCAACCATAGAGACTTGGAGGTCTGTATAGACAGGCGGTGATGAGGAGGTCATGTGGTTGGGCTTACAGCCAATGAGAAGACAGAACAGAAAGTCAATAAAAAGATAGACACACAGGAAGTAGGTCTCTTTCTCAGGAGAAGGACAGCAGAGGCAGCAGGTGGTAAGAAGGTGGTCTCACCTTTTGGCTACTGTTCTCTGATCTCTGGACTTTTAACTCTGCAATTGGCTCTGTGTTTCTTATTTAATTAAACCTTTTAGAATAACATCTACATGGTTATATATTTTTTGTGTGCAGGAAACATTATGGGAAACAAATCAAGCACTTGAGTGAGCATGCAAGATACCGAATGTGAAGACTTGGACTAGTTTATCTTTGTATTCTTCTTAAATTTAAACTTCATACTTCAGATTAACAACTTTTGTTTAGAGAGAGTGATTTGGTCAAAGTAGTTGTAGGCTATGCAAACAGCCTCACAGGCTATCAAATAAAGATGATGGGACATTAATAAATAGGTGGTCTCAGTGATTCCAATGACTTTATAGCATGGTTGATATCATGAGCAACCAGGAGCTTTCAGTGTTTGAGGCCACACCTGTACAGATGTCAATTTGCACCCACACAGTTATACACACAAATGCATACTCACATACATGCTCAACATACAAAAAATGATGTTTTCAGAAATTGGATTGACTAAAACATAAAAAAAGCTCCATTTTAGCATTTTAAGGAATGTCTCTGTAGTTTTCCAGAAATGTTCTAACAGTCTGTGTAGCAACAAGAGTGAATGAGTATTACCTTCCATGAAAAAACCCTTTCTAGCATTTGTGGGGCTTGAGTTTGAAGTTGAATTCCTCCATGCTAAACGTCAACATAATTTAAGTAGGCTTCAAATTCAATATGTAGTTTGATTAAAGTAGTGAGGATAGTTTTAACAGCATTAGATCTTTTAATGTGTGCATGTGGAGTATTGTTCCATGTATTTATGTCTGTCCGATTCTTTCAGTCATTTATGCTTTAATATGTGACATATTTAATATGTGCCATGGCTATACATGTCAGGTTATTCTCTCACGTCCTCTTATAAAGACAACTATTTTTCATTTCTGTTTTGACTATTCCATTGTTAGTGGAAACATAACTAATCTGTGTATGGACTTTTCATGCTACAGCTTTGATGTGTGTATTCATTCTTTCCAATACTTTTTCAAGATTCCTCAGTTTTAATATCCAGAAACATGTTTTCCACAAAGATGACACCATTTCATTTCCAATTTTAATTCTTTCATTCTTTCTCTTGTGTATTTACCCAACCCCCTCCAACCCATCCCTTTTCTCCCTCTGTCCTTCCACACTACCCCAACTAAAAGAAACTCATTTTATGCTCCTCCCTGCTAATTCCTGTCAACTACTTGCTAACTCAGCCTCTCAGAGCCCAGGTTAATTTTATTTAGTTAACACAAATGTAACACATCTTTGCCTAACTAAACATATATTCCACAAAATGTGTAGTCTGTAATCAGAGTACTCTTAGGATTCCATGAGTGTCTGAGATAGGATAATTGCCTCACTCAGAATCTCAGGAACCAGCTAGCCTGGAGTAATCAGGATAGCATTCAAAGAAAGAAAGGCCCTGCCATAAACAGACTCCTGGAAGTTTGGGTACCACAGGTAATCAAAGCATGGTCCACAGAAGGGCTCCCATGCCCTCAGGACCACACACTTTATTCCTTGGTTCTAGCCCTGATCACCAATTGATCTATGAAATCTTCTTGGTTTTGGTCTAAATGGCATGCTTCACCTTTAAGAGCTTCTCAGTTGTATTTCATAGATTTCAGAGATGAGATTGCTTTTGCTTTTTTCTGGCTGTTCAGAGTCTTATTTTCTCCCTTGTTAAATGTCACAGGAGAAGCTGCCTCTGTTCTATTTGAATGAGAGTGTCCTTTGCTGATGCTGTCTACAAAACTCCTTTAACAAAGACCACCTCTCCTGAGTATTCCTGCCACTGCTACATTGAAAGGAGAGGGGGGTAAGCTTGTTTTGCTCAGGTAAATATCATCTTTCAGTGTGCTTGTGTCCTTGAGCTCATTCTTCGGATTTAATGTAAAATGCCTCAGCTGTATGCATGCTCTCTGCTCGTGTTCTCATTGTTCTGTTTAACCATCTTCTCTCTAGTTACACATATTTCACAGTAGTTGGAAAAGTTTCCTTCATTCTCTTCTCTATAATTAATTATCTGGATGACGTTGGGGAGTTACTTCATCATATGCATGCATTCTATTCTCTTTTTATTGCCTCATGGAGTTCAAAATGTGACCTCTAGCAGAGGGTGAGCCATATCTGTGACGATTACACGAATAAAAGATTTTAAGAGAGAGTGACACTTTGCAACTGAGCAAATGAATGATGTTTTCCATTAAGCCATTTGGCGTTCGTTATTTGCTACAATATGTGGGCATGCATGAAGACATGTTCTTGAGATAAGCATTATTATGTAAGTCATAGCATGAGTTAGCTGGAGTAGCAGCTTATAGCTTCAAATTAAAAATGTAATTATTACGATCAAGAATAAAAATTGTAATAGAATAAAATTAAATACAAAAGTATATCTTTCACATGAATTTTAGTTTCAGCATATACACAGTTGCCTTGCAGACAATATTTTAGGAGTCATAATTATATCAATTATAAACTTATAAATTAGGAATATTTAAAGCTTCTAGAGATTGTAATAACAAGACACAGGTTGGTTGTCATAACATAGTCTAGTAACATTTGCATAATATACTAATCATTTTATCATACAGAGTAACAAAGACCTATGTTTGAACAATAAAAATGAATTTAATTGTCCTTATAGGCCTAAAATTATGAAATAGCATGCAGGTAAGTAATGCTATTTATATTGTTTTCATATTACTTATTTTCCCTTGGCTTCTCTTTCTATGATATTTTGCTTTTATAGTTTTAGAGCTTATTATTATTAGCGATTTAGCATTCAGCTTGAAATTACTTTGTAGAGCCAGAATTCATTTAATTTCACTTCTTTCAGTTATTTGGAGCCTTGAAACAAGCATTAAGTTCAAAGATCAGTGAATTTTGAAAAAATCAAGATCAGTCTTTATATGTACAAAACCAAAAACAAAACCTTCTTATAATGTGACTGCTAATAGTACTTCTAGTCTCAATCTTCTTAATATCAGTAGTGGCACACACATCTTGCCACTAACCAATGGCTCTCTAATTGGGCCTAAGAAGCTCCACAAGATGCCTGCTACTGGAAACCTAGCTAATTTCTCAGTGCTGGTGAAATGTAATTGAAGAAGAACGTATGACTACTACAGTGTAATCCCTAACAACAACCTACAATTCTGTCCTTATACCCACAGTATAAATGTAGTCTTCATCCCTGATCAAGAAACATCTCCTTGCAACAGAGTGAGGCCATTACAGAAAATGTCAATCAATGACAATGTTTGTAATAGCCAAAACCTGGAAACAACCTAGATGCCCTTCAACTGAAGAATGGACAAAGAAAATATGGTATATATACACAATGGAGTGCTACTCAGCAAAGAAAAACAATGACATCATGAGGTTTGCAGGCAAACGGATGGATCTAGAAAAAATCATCCTGAGTGAGGTAACCCAGACTTAGAAGGACAAACATGGTATGTACTCACTCATAGGAGGATATTAGATGTAAAACAAAGATAACTAGACTGCTACACAACTCCAGGGAGGCTACCTAGAAAATGGGACCCTAAGAAAGACACAGGGATCACCCAATGACAGAGAAATGGATGAGATCTTCATGTACAACCTGAACAACAGTGGGAGTAATGAAGGGCAAGATTTGAGGGAAAGAAAGCTTAGGGGAGCAGGAGATCCCAGCTGGATCAAGAACAGAAAGGGAGATCAAGGAATAACAGACCATGATAAATGAAGACCACATGAGAACAGGAACAGGCAGAGTGCTGGAGAGGTTCCCAGAAATCCACAATGATACATCCTCTGTAGACTGCTGGCAATGGTTGAGAAAAAGCCTGATCTGACCTAGTCTGGTGATCAGATGGCCAAACACCCTAATGATCATGCTGGAACTCTCATCCAATATCTGATGGAAGTGGATGCAGTGATCCTCAGCCAGGCCCCAGGTGGAGCTCCAGGAGTCCAATGTCAAGCAAGAGGAGGGACTCTAAGAGTCTGAATTGTTGAGACCAAGATTGGAGAGGCACAGGGACAAATAGCCAAACGAATGGAAGCACATGAATTATGAACCAAAGGCTGTGGAGCCCCCAGCTGGATCAGGCCCTCTGGATAAGTGAGACAATTGAATAGCTTGAACTGTTTGGGAGGCACCCAAGCTATTGGACTGGGACCTGTCCTTAGTGCATGAGCTGGCTGTTTGGAACCTTGAGCTTACACAGGGACACTTTGCTCAGCCTGGACTGGACTTGCCTGTTCTGAATCCACCAGGCTGAGCTGAATCCCCAGGGGAGTCTTGGCCCTGGAGGAGATGAGAATGGAGGGGAGGGGCTTGGGGGAAGGTGGGGACAGGGGCGCAGGGGGGAGGACAGGGGAACCCATGGCTGATGTGAAAAATTAAAACACAAATATAATAAATTTTTTAAAAAAGGAAAAAAAAGAAAATGCAAAGATATGTAGACCTGATGCATTTATCTAATTCTTTATCAATAAAAAAATGGGAGTCAGATATGATGGTAAGAACCTGAATGATGCCGGGCCCCTGGTGTGGCACACCTGTAATCCCAGCACTCAGGAGGCAGAGGCAGAGGTGGATCTCTGTAAGTTCGAGGCCAGCCTGGTCTACAGAGCTAGTCCAGGACAAGGCTCCAAAGCTACAAAGAAACCCCGTCTCGAAAAACCAAAAAAAAAAAAAAAAAAAAAAAGAAAAGAAAAAGAAAAAAAAAAGAACCTGAATGATGAGAGAAGCAGAGGAAAAGCCACCAATGACCTCCTTGTCTCTTCCATTCCTCCATCCAAAAGGGCCAAGATCCTCTCTCAGCCTCTCCTTACTTTCCCGTCTCCTATCTGTCTGTCCTCAGTCCTCTAAAACCTCTAGGTACATTTTGGTCAGCTGGTGGCTAGCTCCACCCTCTGAGTCAAAACAAGCTTTATTGTCAGAATGCAAACAAAATATCACACAACATAGACCAGTCCCAATGGACACGTCATCAAAGCAGTCCTGCACCTAAAGCTCAAGAACACAGCATAAGAGGGTCCAGAAAGATTGTAAGAGCCAACAATCAGGGTTTTGGTGTGAGATTGTGTTTCCTAGGAATGTCAGAACCTACACCAATAAAGTCTTACAAACATAACTGCCTAAACATAACCTGAACAAGGATGACATCAATGGAGATGCCAAAGTGGATTGGAAAAATCCCATAAGGCCTCAACCCTATGCAAAGAACTACAGTCAACTAAAGAATGCTTGAGTGGGAGAAATAGTCTTCCCATGGGAAGAGCACACCAACTGATTATCCAGTCCCAAACAGTCAGTCCGTAAACATAAACACAAGTAGCAGTACACAGACTGCGCAGGTTGTATTTATGAATACATATGTATATGAATATATAAGTACATAACAACAATTGATAAAAAGAAAATCCACAAGTATGAAAGAGGGCAGGGAACAGTGTTTGAGAGGATTTGGAGGGAAGAAAGGGAAGACAGAAATATTATAATATTGAAACGTCAGAAATAAAAATATAAAATAAATTAAAATTTAAAGATGTAAAATGAAAGGTTATTCTCTGAGACATGCTTAAATACAATGACATACATGTCCAATGTATAGTTGTATGATAATGTAAATTATTTAAAAATATTCTTTTATAACTAATGTCTTATTTTAAGCACAGTTGGCTATTAGAAAGGTACAACAATATGTTCTCATTAGTTTATTTATTTTTGAACAAGTAATGTTCACTCATTTTTTAATTATTTATCCTAAACAGGCATTTTTCCCTTTGTGATCACATTATTATGGGAAAATTACTCAAAATCATGGTAGAATTAAGAGGTATCACTCAAAAACGCTCTACTTACGCTTAAATGATTGGTTACCAAATAAATAAGTATATTTTCTCTCTGGTTCACCCTCCACCATCTGCAATGGATCAGATACTGGATAATTCCTAAAAAAAAAAAAAAAAAAAAAAAAAATAGCCCACTAATAGCTAGTCTCTTTGACTGGTTCGCAGGTATGAAAATCTGGAAATATGGATTGGGGAGGTATAGGACAATCATACACTAAAAGGAATTGGACTCCTGGGATGAACAAATCCAAGACAAATGACTGCATCTTTAGTGAATAAGTAGAAGTATCCCAGGCTAAGGATCACTTCTTTCTACAAGTAAATAACTTCATTTTCTGAATAAAGTTTTATGGTCAATATATATCATAAAAAAATTATCAATTTGATTTAAAAATACCTCATGATTAACAGTTCTTATGTTGTCAGAGGACCCCAGTAGGCAACAGGAGAGACAATAGAAGCAACAATTTGGTGGGGGTTTTCCAAAGATCTTGTTTTCCTGTTTAGAGCTCACTGAAGGCTTCAAGGTGTCTGAATGCTTTAATAACAATTCGACCTCATGAGGTGGCTTTTTTCTATGGATAAAAAACAAAGGCACTCGGGGATTCCAGCTCCACTCACATCTGTAGCTTCTGCCTTTGTCTAAATTTGATATTTTTGACAATACACCCTTCAGTAGAAAGCTTCAATGGCTTGTATAATTATGAACATGAGCTCCGCAGACCTTTTATACTGTGCTTAAGAGTTGCCAACCTTCACTGTCAGGAAAATCATGGAAAATTAAATTAGGACAATAGATGAAATAATGGATGTGAGGGAAAGAAATCCCTAAGTGCTTTGGTCATGCTGCTAATGAAGAAAGACTTCTCAACGCCTTTTCACTCTGCTGTGAACAGCAGATCTCAGCCATAAAAGTGGTAGCTAGTTTCCTTTCATGTAAGCTGTTAATGATTGTTTTTTGAGTGGCTACTTTAAAGTAGTCCGTTTTAGTGCAATATTTGAAAGATGCCATTGCCTTAACAGAACTGCTATAAAATAGGCCAATGAGAGAGAGAGAGACAGAGACACAGAGAACATATCTTTACTCTTTGGGTGCAAAAACATTTTTATATGACGGTCTGTGAAGAATGATACAAAGTGAGCCAAATATAGCTGTTATCCAACAATAACTCACTGCATGAGGTAATATGTCATTGGTACAGGAAGTAATGAAACAAGGACTTCTTACAGAAACAATGAGGGAAATTACTCATTTCCTGTAAAACATGATAGCAGAGATGTCCATATCCTCTCCATAGAGATTGTTTAGTTTTGAATTTAATTTGAATCTTAATATAAATCCAATTGATTTGTAAGTACTTATAAAACTTTATGATATAAGAATATATTTAATGAGTTTTCTAATTAAGTGTGAGCTATTATCAAATGGCAAAAGAATTCAATTGATATTTGATACTAAATAAAAATCTAGAAGATGTAATTAAGCCATCCAAATAAAAATAGTGTTATTAAGGGCAAAGATAATAACCATTCCTCAGGGGGAAACATATCCTATCCATCTCAATCATGAATTGAGTCAGCATAACAGTATACTGACAGTGTCCTTGCCGTCATTTTAGGTAATCTTAGCAGTATAAGCAAGATTAACTCTCAACTAGTATTTCCTTAAATCATGCTTACCAAGTGGATCATCTATGGAGGCTATGCAAAAGTCTGTGATTTTACTATGTGTATTATGTATTATAGACAATATGCAATGCACATTGGACTGTTATGCTGAATTCATCAGCATGACTCAATCCCTGTGATAGTATCATGCCTGGAAACAGAAGTCATTGTTCTTTTGCTAGACTTGGATGGGGAATAACCATTGCTGTACTTTGACCTTGCTCTTTTCTTTGATCTTGCTCTTTGCACCTGAGATATGTCACCCTTCTAACACATAATGAAGCCCTGCCACCATTAGAGGGGAGCGAATCTTTGACTCAGTCCCATCCATTTTATTTTCCATCCATCTTCCCTTTATCAATAGGTATCATGAAACTCATGCTGGTAAACTCAGAAACATGACAGCTGTCACCTTCCAGGTCCAGCTCTCTTTGCTTCCAAGTTTCTACATTATACAGCAAACATAAATGAAAGCCACAGCTGAATAACAAGACCCCTGGCTATTTGTGAAACATCAAACTCAAAACTAGACACAGTTATACTTGTTCCCCCAAGGCTATACATAGAACACATGTAGCCATTACTTTTGACAACAACACAAGTTTCTCCTGAAATTACAGGGTCATCATAGGGACACAAGCAGAGGGGTAACCACATTTAGGCATTTGGTGCAAAGGCTGTTTGTCATACAGACTGAATAACAGCTGTGTGTGGTCTCAGTGATCATCAGGGACCAGGTCAGTGAGAATAGAAGGTAAATACTACTTTCTGTATCTCCTACTTCCTCACAGTAGACTTACATTCTTTTTAATACTTAGAAAGATTTCTTATAAAGATGAAGTCTGTCACTCCTTCAACGTCAACATCAAGACACAAGATATATTTAAAAAGAATGCTCACATTTCCCAACAAAAAGCCAGTTTCATTTTCTTTTTTTTCTTTATTAAGAATTTTTTTATTCATTTTACATACCAACCACAGGTTCGCCCTCTCTTCCCTCCTCCTGCTCCCCCCAGTCCCCACCTCACCTCCCTTTCCCTCCTCCAAAAAGGTAAGGCCTCCCATAGGGAGCCAGCAAAGCCTGGTATATTCAGTTGAGGCAGGTCCAAGCCCTTTCCCCGGCATCAAGGTTGTTCAAGGTGTCCCACCATAGGTAACATGCTCCAAAAAGCCAGTCCATGCACCAGGGATAGATTCTGATCCTACAGCCAGAGGCCCCTTAAGCAGACCAAGCTACACAACTGTCTCACTTAGGCAGATGGTCAAGTCCAGTCCCATGCAGGCTCAATGACTGTTGGTCTGAAGTTCATGAGTTCCTACTAGCTTTGTTCAGTTGTGTCTGTAGGTTCCCCATCATGATTGTGATACCCTTTTTTTCTGCTAATATTCCTGCTTTTCCCTCACAAATTGGTTAGTTGTTATCTGCATTCCCAATTTACTTCTGTAAGTTTTGTATTTAAAACCAGGTTTTCCCCCCTTCCTTTGTACAAGTATCTATATTGAAAAGGAAGTTAATAATCATAATTGTGTTTCTGGCACAAAAAGATTCTGTCTCAATAAATGTTCATTGTTTAGCACTGTCCTGAACTTCCTAGTACTGTAAAAGTTAATAGTATTCAATATGGCCTACATTGTGTGCTCTATCACCCGACCAAGGGGTTTGTATGAAGCCTAGGTATTAGCAGCCCTGTTCAGTTTGTCAATTTTGTTTTCTAGGTATATAACTAAGTAGTTATAACATATTCAGAACCATCTCTGTCCCGTTTCCCATGCACTATTTTATTACAGTGTTTTCTGAGGGAATGGCCCAATGGGGATAATAAGAATGGTTAACACCATATTTTTAGGAAAAACTTATCTCCAAAATTTAGAGAAATGTATTTCCAGATCTTGAGTTAAAGCCCATGCTACTAAATGTGAGATAATTTATATTCCATGTATATAAAGGAGCTTTTGACTTTTTATTATTTCTCCATTATGTTCTTGAGGTATAGTCAGAATAAGAAAAATCATTTAATATGACTATAAGAGAATGATTACTTTCTTGGTTAAACCAAAATCAATACTGTACTCATTTACTGAGCAACAGAAGAAAATTAATACTAGTAAGCTCTTAAGTACTTTCCAAATCACCAAAGAGAAGTTTGTGGTACGTTTAGAAGAGTAATTTCTTGACAAGTGGGTCCTTATTATACCCATAGAGAGCTGTCACATGATAAAGTACTGTATATAGGGCTGTGGAGAACCAAAATCATGAAATTTTCAAGTAAATTAATGTAACTGGAAAACATTATATAAAATAAGGTCAAACAGGCTTCAAGAGACAAAGGGTGCATGTTCTCTACCAGATGCCCTAGCTTCAATTTTTTTATTCCATGTGTTTAAATTAATGTATGGAATCTAGGAATCTAGAGAGGAAGATATGGCTGGTTGGTATGTATTTATGGAGAGAAGGTAGGAGAACACAGGCAAAAGAGTAGAGATGAATTCTTGAAGCACATAAGTTCAAACAAGTAGTAGAGTGACTAGTATGGGCAAATGAAATGAGGGGAGAAGAGTTAATTAATTTGTATCTAACTGATATCAAAGCCATTATTCAAAACGTGTGAAGTATACCTAACAGTGCATAAAGGTTCCTTTATGCCCTTAAACAAAAAGAAGAAGAAGAAGAAGAAGAAGAAGAAGAAGAAGAAGAAGAAGAAGAAGAAGAAGAAGAAGAAGAACAGCAAAGGAGGTATAGATCAGTGGTACAGTATTTGCCTATATAAAGGTCCTACATTTGACACACACTAAGCATGAGAAAAGAAGGGGTGGGCAATATATAAAAGACTTAGTGAATTGTTTTAAATGTCTAGTTCGAAGGCGATGAGAAAAGGCAAGTTAAACACAGATATATACGGGATGCTAAAATACCTTTTATATGACATATAGAAGAAATAGTAAATGTAATACTTTATTAGATTAATTGAAAGTATAAGGCTATACATAAACTGATTAAAAACAAAATTAAGTCTATTAGGATTAAATTACTATGTATTCTACATAATAGTAAAACAATACTATAATAATTTATACATATAACTTTATTTTAAGAAACTTAACATTGATAGTCAACTGAAAATCCCAATCTGCCAAACTAATACAAGGAATAGATAGATAGATATAGATATAGATATATAGATAGATTTACACTGTTTTTTCTATGTTTGTTTTTTTTATATATAATTTTAACTTCTTTACTTTTTTTTTTCCCAAGGCAGGGTTTCTCTGTGTAGCTTTATGCCTTTCCCTGGAACTCACTTGGTAGCCCAGGCTGGCCTCAAACTCACAGAGATCCACCTGGCTCTGCCTCCCGAGTGCTGGGATTAAAGGCCTGCACCACCACCACCCAGCCAAAATTATGTTTATAAAGGATTTAAATCTCATTGGATTTCCTAGTCAGATTGCTCAAACATTAAGGGGAGCAAAGATTGTAGGCGCCAGAAGGGTCAAGAGCACCACAAGCACATGGCCTACAGAATCAACTAAGTAGGAAATATAGGAGCTCACAGAGACTGACACAGCAATCACCGAGCCTGTATCGGTCTGAGCTAGGTCCTCTGCATATATGTTATGGTTTTGTAGCTTGGTCTTCTTGTGGGATTCCTAACAGTGTGAGTAGGGGATGGCTCTGACTCTTTTGCATGCTCTTGACACCTTTTTCATCCTACAGGGTTGCCTTGTCCAACCATGTTATGAGAGTTTGTGCTTAGTCTTATTGCAACTTCTAATGAAGTGTTCAGTTGCTATCTCTTGGAGGCCTGTTCTTTTCTGAAGGGAAACAGAGGAGAGGTGGGTATGGGGGAGAGGAGGTGGGAGATGCTGGGAGGAGTGGAGGGAGGAGAAACTGTACTTAGCATGTAATGCATGAAAGAAGAATAGTTAAATAACTAAGCAAATAGAAATGTTACCAATTCCTGAAAATTTCTTTCAAAAACTGTAGAACTTATGAAGGATACTTACACTTTAAAATCCCAAAACCACAAAAGAAACATTAGATTATTTGTAAGAGAGGGAAACAAAAAGGATGAAGAAGAATGAACTATGGTGAGTTTCATTTTTTCCCAGGTAGTTCAAGATTGTAATTTGAAAGTCAGCCAAGAATTATTAAATTAAGAAGTATTAAAATATTAATGGCATCAAAATGTTATCAATAATAAACAGTCTTTCCTGGTAAAATTTCTTAATTAGAACATAGCCACAGAAATCCTGCTTCTAATACCATATGTAAAGTTTCTATTCCTCCAGAATGTATTAGTCTTTGCTTCAGCTAATTCTATCAGCATCTTAGCAATAGTATCAGATAGTTCAAAATTAAACACCAAAGTAAAATATTGAAGTTTCTATTTTAATAGAAAAAGCCTATTTAAGAACATTTGAAATATCCTGCTGGTCCAGTTAGGGCAGTACCTGTCAGCAATTGGGGCAGTTTCTTTGACCACATTGCTGGCTTTTTCCATAAAGAAAACAAACTCCATATGGAGTTTCTTTGATGCCTATCATCTTCTCTGAAGTAGATTGGTGCTGCCAGGAGAAGATTTGTCTTACTGTTATGAATATTTTAAATGCCATATTCTGTAGGTCTTTGTAGATTTTGAAGATTGTCTATCTATCTAAAATACATATCTGTATAACCTTGAAAACATACTTAACATGACTATAATTTTGCAATTATAGATGACTATTATTCTGTATTTCTTAATTGTACATTGCATTTTAAATGAGCTGCATAAATGTAATACCTTAAACAAGAGTAGCAATATACATACAGTATAGTAAAATTAACTCAGTTTGTGTCAATATGCCAGAATTTATACCAATGTAAAATATTTAATATTAACAGTTGTTTTTCGAATTAATGTAGATTCATTAATATAAGCCTTTATCCTATCATTTCTATATCCCCTTTTCTTTTTAGAATGAGATACATAAATCTAACCTCCTTTGTTCAGCTTTTTTTCCTGACCATTACCAATAACAACTTGTAACAAACCTCCCTAAATGATAATAAACATCTATAATCCTATACTTTATGATTCCACTTATAGGCAATCAAATACAAACAATGTTCATCAGTGGTGGTGAATAAAAAGGGTTACTCCAGAGGTAAAATTGTGTCAGAGAGAATTAGAAATTAATGAGAAGGAGCTTCTTTAAAAGGTGGGTATCATTGAATAAAGGTTTTGTAGATATTTCAGTATGGGAAAGCATAATGGCTCTATCTTGTGACAGGAACTAGGAAGCAGGATATAGTCTAGATCAGAGGTGTAGACAAAATTCTAAACAGTCTTATAAATAAGAAACACAGAGCCAAATACAGGGGTGAATACAGGTGAGATCAGAGAAATACAGGGGTGAATACAGTTGAGATCAGAGAAATAGTGAGAGCCACCAACTGATCTTAGCTCACCACTACACCGTAGCTTCCCAAGCGAACTTCTTCCTGTCTAAACTGCTCTTTTATTGGCTTGCTATTCTGCCCTCTTATGGGCTGTAAGCCCAGCCACCTCACTTCCTCATCACTGCCTGTCTATACAGACCTCCAGATCCCTATGGTTGGTACTGGGATTAAAGGCGTTTGTCACCACACGTGGCTGTGTCCTTGAATGCATGGAGATTCTGCCTGACATGTGATCGGATTAAGGGCATGTGCTACCACTGCCTGACTTTTTGTTTATGGCTGGCTATGACCTCTGATCTCCAGGCAAACTTTATTTATTAACGTACAAATAAAATATCACCACATTTCATCACAAATAAAATATCACCACACAGAGGCCTGTTTAACTTGTTGTGAACCAAGTACAAAAGCTTATCTGGAGAGACCTACTTCTGTCATCCAGATCACTACCATGGGCTCCACAGCCTTCAAGGTAGTGCCATAAACTGGAGACCACACAATCAAAGCATGAGCCTGTGCAAGACATTTCAGATTCAAATGTAAGTAGTGTAAAATGTCCTATACTTAGTAAACTGAATTCTTGCAGCCAATGTTCTTTACTAAAGACCATTTATAGCTTCATTTTCTTTCTTTTATATTTTTTTACTTCAAAAGTTTGTATTGATAATTTAGGAAACTTGCTTTGAGCCTATCATGTATTATTGCTAAATATGTATACATATAGATGTATACATTTATTATTTATTTATTTATATACAAGTTTTTTCCAAATTTAACAACATTCAAATATTTCATATATACTTTATAAATATGAAAAGCAAGATTTCAGTGTACTTTATGTTTGTCTGTGAGTTAGGTAAAGAAGAGGGCTCTAGAGGGTGTTGCATGTACCTCCCTGGGAAGGGAAATGGAATAATTTTTGAGGATGGACTTGAGGAAGGTGGAGACCGGAGCAGGAAAAAGTGACATAGCTTCATTTTTAAAAGCAAGTACACTTCTGTTACATACACAAAGTGACTCAATATTAAAAATCTCCAGTCCAGGTTTGTTTACAGAGTAGATTAAAGGAAGATAAATCTGTGAGGCTTGCTACAATATTTTTTTGAATTACAAAATGTTAACAATATACCAAATGATATTATCATATTCATAAGGTGTCGAGTGGTTGTAATCTGCTAATTGTCAGGTAAGAAGATACAGGTGATTTCAGGGCAGAGGGAAGTGACTCCAAGAAGAAAACTTTGGAACAGAGAATCATGTTGACACAGGAATTAAACTGACCTTTGCAAGTTGAATATGATTGAAAATATTGCCCAACTTTCTAATCATTGTGAATATTACAGTATATATTTTGTTGGTTTTAAATTCATGTTTAGTATTTTAATTCACTAAATATGACAATTTAGTACAATCTAGAATTTATATCATACATTTGATAAGCAGATACTGCTGGAATAAGAAGAAATGGAGATCATAATCTATACTTTTTCATACTGTTTGCAAGGGATGGTCAACAGTGTCCACAAGTTAATCCACAGTCGCCCTAGTGGAAACTGTGGAGGAAAACCACCAGTTTGCAAAACTACATAATTCATTACACTAGTTCAATCATAAACAGCCAGCACTAATGCAGATAGCAGCATTTCAACTCTATATTCCATGAGACCTTGGTATGCATAGATTCCATGAGACCTTGGTATGCTCTCTCCTTCTGACATCTGGATGTCCTTACAGTGTTCAGCTTAACAACTGAGTAAGAGCGGTGCTCACAGGCTGATGGATGCAGGCAGTAACTGCTAAAACAAAGCTTCAGAAAGACATCTTCTCCACGGTGCAGTATCCAATTTCCTGAAGTGACAGTTCTCAGTATCTTAATAGCTAAAGGACAGTAAATTGTTCCCTTCATGAGCATTTTTTGGCACAAACTTTTAAAAGCAATTTTCAAGGAGTCATATACAATGAATGATATCGTACTTAGAACAGCACTGGAGTACAACATTAAAAAGCCACCACGTGGATGATGAGACATGATACGACCCTCCCTGCAGCTCGTGTGTAAGGAGAGCTGAGGACGATCACATTATAATGCATGTGTTTTATCATGACAAGCTTCCAGCCTTTGAACCTTTCTGAATTATAACACTGGCATTTACTTTAAAGTTTAACTTCCCAGGACACAGTTTTAATTTGTTCTTTTATCAACAACAAAATAAAGCTTCATGTCACTAAAAAGCATGAGTGTGCTGTGTTCTCTTAACTGGGGCTCTCTGCACAAATATCAGGAAAACACCCAGTTTCAGGACCTGGAGCTGCTACACTCTCTACAAATCTCTCCTCTGTACACTTTCTGCTTCCAGATTGAGATTTTTTTTTACATTTATTTCTTTATTTGTGTGTTTCTACATGAATTTATGTGTACAGGAGTCCATGGAGGCCATTGGATCACTGGAACAGGACTTACAGGTAATGGTTAGCCACCATGTGTGTGCTAGAGACCAAACCTGGATCTTATGCAAGACATAAGTATTCTTAAACCCCAGGCCTCCAAGGTGATTATGTTTAGAGTGAAAATTGTTCAGCATTAATCCATCTTAATAAATTGTGGCAATTGAATCCCTAGTATTGCTGTAGACCATAAAAATTTAAAAAAATATGCTGACCTCTTTTTACTTAACTTCCAGTTTTTCTGTTACACTGAAGTAATCCATTGAGAATTCTGTACACCACTAGAAAAGCAAATTTGGTTCAGTCAACTTGGAGAACCAAAAACACACTAAAAATACAACCATTATGGTAAACGAAACATATAATCAATAAACTAAAAGTAAGATTAATATAAGACCAACAAGCACCTTCTGCATATTTATTCAACTATTTTGAGATCTGATTTTGAAGAGCAGTTTGTACTCTGCACTGTTCATAATAAGTGAGCTGTGTAATCAAGTAAAATGTCCACCAGTGTGTTTATGTATAAAGAAAAATAGTGCACATGAGAAATAAAAAACAATTCAGTCTGGGAAAGAAATTCTGTGAACTTCAGCATCATGGAAAGAACTGAACAGCATTCTGAAAAGTTGAATAAAACAGACACTAAAAACACCAGGGTAGGCGTTGACTTACATGTGGAATCTAAGGCAAAGTATTCATAGAAGCAAAGCAGGATGTTGTTACCAGGAGACAGAGGGAAGGTTTGAGGAAAGGGTGGCTAGACAATACATTAAAAAAATCTCAGAAAAAGAGGGAGAACCATGCTGTCTGCTGGAGCAGGGGTAGTCGGGTTTTTCTTTGTGGTGATTTATTGTACATCATAGTGGACACTGTTAATCTGTGTATTTTACATTTCAAATTTTCTGAGAGCAAATATCAAAACTTCTCATCAAAATAAAATGATAAGTATATGAGGAGATGATTACTTAAATTACTTTAATCATCCTATTTGCATTTTTAAAACATAATATCACTTTCCCATGAATATATATATATTCATTAAATAAATAAAACATTAAATAAAATATATAATCAACTTGCAAGATGATTTGGATGTATCATTTTATAATATGAGATATTGAGCAATTGGGGATATTTAGAAAGTCAGCATGTGTGGTTAAGAATTCATCATCTAAAGTACTGTTTTTAACATAAATCCTAAGTGTATAAGTTCCATCTGTGTGCTGTACAATCATTCTGTCCTTCATAAAATAAGGAAGATATGCTTTGAGTTATTATAATAGATTAGCACATGAAAACACTTTCAGGAGAGGATTTCCTAAGATTCCTTTTCCACACATGATAGATCTAAACAAATCCTCAGAATGCTCAGGAGATTCCACTTTGAGCTTTTCAGGGTCTCTTACATGTGATTTACGGTCAGGCCAAAACATGGCCGTGTATCTTCAAACTCTAGTCGACACAATAGAGGAAATACTTTCTGTTTAAATCCCAGGAAAACTTACACAGCATGTTACTTTAGAAACGGAAAGGGAAGATCAAGTTAACCCGTTAAGATAAAGTTGCAAGAGATAGCACTTGAAGTAAACACTCATCACCCTCCCTTGTCACACTCTGTGCAAAGTAGACATAGGTCAAATCTGATTGGAAAGCCTTGTGGACAATGACATTTTCCCACTTGAAGTGCAAGCAATCATTTAATGACACCCTGAAGATATAAGGACTCTGCTTCTTGAGGTTTTGTTAGGTTCTAATTTTACTGACACCGAGTCACACCCATTTCGCAGCCAGAACATTGTACACACGAACCCACTTCCACTTTTTCTTCCCTCTCTGTAGTTGGTTGTCCTGTATTCCTTTTGTTGCCTGAGCCGGGCAAGCTCCCGTGTCTTGAGGAAACGATGCGACCTGTGGAGGACTGTATTCTTGCTGCCCGGCTAGGTCTTTGGGAGTAACAGTGCTCACTTTAGTTGGCATCCCGTTCGGAGGAAGTTCTTGCAGTGTGTTTCTTCATCATTTTTCCTTCCTTTTCATCGTCTCCCTTGCTCACTAACAGGACCATTCTTATGTGGATGCCACCTTGGTGGACCCTCTTTTGGGTCACATTTTTTTTGGCAATTTTTTTTTTCTCTTTCTTCGTTATCTTTTCCAAATCTCTCTGTCCTCACTTGTCTGATTATCTCTGGTGCCTTTTCCATCCTTCATCCAGGTGTGGATACCAACGGGAGTATGTTAAAGAACCTCAACATCTGCTTTTAGAGATAGCCTATCTAATAAGGCAAATGTTTATGCAGATCTTTTGCTTTTCCTGGACCAACAGGTGACTAATTAGAAATAAAGCTGAAATAGGGTATAAATATCTCCTAGATTTATCATCCATAGCTGTTCTAAGTCAGTAATTGCCTCTTTCCATACATGAGCTTCAGTTTGCAGCTTCTCTTATCAAAGCCATTCGGGGCTAGGTGTGTGACTCTACCCCAAAATTACAAACCAAACCAAACTAATCCAAAGCAAAAAACATGAATAGAATGTATGTGTTTATGTGTGTGTGTGAGTGTATGGGTATATATATATATATATATATGTCTTGATACAACATCTTGTGGAAATTATATTCTTACAGTGATAGTATGAATTTGGTTAAGGTACTTTTTGAACTTACTATTAGAAAGATTTTTTTTTTTGTATAAAAAGTGAGATTAAAAACCATCTCAAATTATAAAAACATTTAGTATTCACATGACACGTAAGTCATACAAACTGGATGATATATGCTGTAAAATTTCTGACTCAAGTCTTTTCTTGGAGAAAACAGAATTTACCTAACCTCTACCCAGTAGCTGGAGCAATCTGCCTCGTAATTATTCTTAATCTTGAAACCCACACCATCCAGCTCAGATTGCTCCAGTTTGTGAACAAAAGATTTACATAAATTCACAATCCATATTTTCCAATGTTACCCATTAACTGCTAGGAAACCCATTCTACTCAGTGAGTATTTGTGAGGAAGCCATTTTTATACTTGAACAAGTGCAACTTCTAACATTTAATTCACTTGAAACTTTAATTTGTCCCCCACTGACACTGAAGAAATACTTTTTCTCTTACCTGAAATTATAATTCTAGTAAGCTTCACAGTTTCTTTTACTCTTAAAGGCAGGGGATGCCTAGTGTTATTTTAATCACAAAATCGAATTTCTGTTCCAAAACCTGACTGGTTTACCATTCCTATCCCTTCAATTTCTATTGTAGTGTGAGTCTTTCCCTCCATTCTCTTAGAAGCCAGTGAGCATCCTAGCTTTGCAGAAGGACATAAAATTGGCTTTGAACATCTGGTCCTCATTCACTTGCTAAACTTATGAAAGTTGGAGAGCAGGAAAAGGAGACAAGGGTATTCTAGCCTTATGGAAAGATTACATATAGAAATATGTAAGATTGCACTGGAACTTTGGACAGGATGATACTTGAAATGTGTTCTTACATCTCTTTATCCATCTTTAAAATACCAAATCTGGATGTTTTTCTTTGGACTCATGGGAAATAGATACAGGAGTTTCCTTGCAGTTTTTCCACAAATACCCCCTGCCCATTCTGCAAGGGAATAAAAAGCAATCACACTTCTTTGGAAGTCTGTAACAATTTTGCATCACTTTTTATACTCTAAACATGAGTGCTTTCAAAGGATAAAAGAGAGAGACTCTGATCTCCAATTCCTCTCCCATTATCCTTTCTGTCTTCATCTGAAACTTAATTTGTCTTACCACTAATTAGAAAATGTTACCACCAGCTATCTATGGCATCTCCGTTTAAAAATTGTAATTTGAGCTGTTACCTCATCCCAGATGGCAAGTATCAGCAGGAGAGCTGTTGGTGTCTGACTTGTGGAGTGAATGGAAGTGAACTATTATGGTCAGAATAGTGAATTTACACAGCAGAGCACTCAAGCTTGCCAATAAGATATTGCAGAGGAACCAGGATGATGTAATGCCCTGCCCTGGAAACTGGTATCACTTAACTAGAAGGAAAGCTTCAAAGAATGCTTCAATGTCATCCATACTCACACAAAGCGTTAACCAATGTGTCTCTCTCCTGTAAGAAGGCATAGTGTAGTGTAGGACAAAGAGAACGGAGACAGCCTTGAACACTGTAGGAAGTGACAATCAGCAGACCGACGAGTGAGGTTTACAGACAACTGTCATGCAGTCCATAATTCCACAATGCGTGCGACGCTGGGTAAGATGGTTATGATAAGGAGAGGAAAATGAACTGTCAGACAATTGTTAGAGAAAAAACTCACTTGAGAAACAGTAATTACAGAGAACTTAGGACTCCAAGATCACAAACAGTATTATAACTCCACACTTGCTATCATAGGTCAGAGCCAAGAGAACCAGGTAATGGGAATCCTACAAAAATCTGAAGATGTTTGCTAGCATTCTTTTTACAAAAATAAATAAATAGATAGATAGATAGATAGATAGATAGATAGATAATAAATAAATAAAATAAATCTGATGGGACCGAGTAAAGTCCACAGGCAGAAATAGCCACTGTTCATGGTCAAATGATTACAACATTGCCTCAGTGTTGCACAGAGGGAGCTTTGAAAGGCCACTTTCAAAGAAGACTGAAGTCAACAAATGTGTTATAAATAACATTCCCATTAAGAAAGACCAAACTAGCTTTGACTCCACAAAGAAGGTAAAACTAACCCAGATACAAGGGGTAAAGTTTAATATTTTCAAGAAAGCTGCAAGATCCAGAATTTAGCAAAGCAATACTTCCTGTTTATACAAGTGAGGCAGAACAATGCCCACAAATTTCGCCAGTTTGCAGTCTTAAAGCCCTGTGCATCTCCCTCCTTCCTGTGTCACCCCATGAAGGCTTTTCTGTTGTGAATGCACACAAAAGCAGTAGATCTGCTTGTGGAAAATTTTTGTCAGCATCCAGAAAATGCATCTGAAATTCAATTATGTCTATATATAATCTTTCCTTATCTATTTTTCTGTAGCCTGCTCTTGTGATTTTAGATTAATATCTCTTGCCACTTCTAAAAGTTAACACTAATGATTCTAACTTAATTTATAATCTGGTGAGAATTCAATTCTCCAAGGAAAAATGAGAAGAAATTAACTCATATTCCTAATAAATTAAAATGTTCCATATGTTAATTTGAAAAGATTTAAAAAGACAAAGCCAAATTTATACAGATAAATTATAGTGATAAGACTCATGAAACTTAATGGAGAACATAATTAATTCTATGCCTTTGAAGGTTTTATATATTATACAATTATTTGGTTTGTTATTTTTAGCCTCTGATTGTTTCTTTACTCTCCATTAAAAATAACACAATTGTTTAAATATTTTTAAATATAGTTTTTTACTTGAATCTCAATGTTATTATTTTTGTTATCATAAGATACAGGATTATTAATACTTAGAAATACATTTGATACATTTTGACACTGGCTTCATATTTATTCATGATTCTTGTGTCTACAGTTTCAGAATATATATTCTCTGATGACTGTTTTCTATTATTGTTTCAAGAAGAAACGCTAAGCTCTAGTTTATGAGCTTTGAGGGGAAATGTCTTTCAATTCATCTCTAAATAAACAATGTTCTATAAAGAATTTTAAGCTTCCTTTAAGGCTAATCTTTAAGTAAACTGTATTTCAAAGGAAATATGTGAACACAATAACAACCGTGCCCCAGTGTGTGATGAACAAATAAAAGTTATATTGTTTCTTATTCTAGAAAAGGTATAAATAACACAGTTAAGAAGATATATTCAGCTGGGTGGTGGTGGTGCACGCCTTTAATCCCAGCACTCAGGAGGCAGAGGCAGGCGGATCTCTGTGAGTTCGAGGCTGGCCTGGGCTACCAAGTGAGTTCCAGGAAAGGCGCAAAGCTACACAGAGAAACCCTGTCTTGAAAAACTAGAAAAAAAAAAAAAAAAGAAAAAGAAAGAAAGAAAAAAAAAGTAGTGCAGTTGGTTGTAGATGTAACCGTCTTGTTAAATAAGAAACACAGAACCAGCTGCAGAGTTAAAAACCACGAGGTCAGAGCAAGAGCAGAAAACCTTACCCTTCACTGCTTCTGCTGTCCTTCCTCTCCACAAGAGAGCTACCTCTGTGTGTCCTATCTTTTTTATAGACTTTCTGTTCTGTTTTCTCATTGGTTGTAAACCCAGCCACATGGCCTCCTCCTCACTGCCTGTTTGTACACACCTCCAGGTCTTCTATGGTTGAGATTAAAGGCATGTGTCTGCCATGCTGGCTGTGTCCTTGAACACACAGAGATCTACCTAGCTCTGCTTCCCAAGTGCTGGGATTAAAGGCATGCACCACCACCACTCAGCTTCTGCTCTGGCTTGCTCTGACCTCAAGGCAACTTTATTAACATACAAATAAAATCGCATTTCAATACAAATAAAATATCACTGTAGTTGGTATTTTAAGTCTCCATAAGGCAGATTTGTTACTTTTCTACTGATGTGATAAAACACCATATTGAGCCAACCTATGGAAGAAAGAGTTTATTTGGGGCTTATGTTTTCTGAGGGTAAAAGCACACAAAGGAAGGTCCAGCAGAAGGCAGACATGACTGCAGTAGATACAACCTGAAAGCTCACACCTCAAACCTCAAGCAGGAAAAGGAGAACTAGCTGGTGGTATTTTAAAACCTAAAGCTCACACTCTGGGACATTTGTAGACATACTTCAGCCAAGATACACAGCATAAGTCTTTCCAAAGTGCTTCAGCACTGGTGCCTGAGACTTTTGGAGGATATCTCATTAAAACCATCATAGAAGATGATGTTCAGTAGTCTCTTTGTGAAGATACAAGGTGTTGATTTATTTAACGTTTCAGATTATTCTGTAAAATTATTTTAAAAAGTAAATTTGTAGTAAATCTCAATATCAAAGTATAAAAAGAAAACTAATAAAATGTATACATATATCATTACAAACTAATAATATATGTAATATTAATATTTGTACACTATACCAATATACATATAAAGTTATATGTTAGTGCTAATACTACTATAAATGTAATATGATACATATAATAAAATACAAATAAAATAATATGTTAAATAAGATATAATGAATATTTAATCTAAAAAGAAATAATTGAAAACATAAAATACTTTGAAATAACTATCAAACTGTTGCAAATCATAAATAGAAATTAAGAAAAATATGTTTGTAATTACTCTGAAGATGTATTTTAAAAATAAAATAATGTCTTCAAGCTTAATTCGGCCCAGGAGGCCAGCTGCCAGAACTGCTCCAGATTTTTACATGGATTGCCTCAGAGGACTGGGACTTCAAGAAAAGCTTCTTATCTATCATGTGGTGAGACTTTTTCTATCTGAGAAAACATACACACTTTCTGGGGCTAACTTTCTCTTTTACATCATCTTAAAAACTAATCTCTCTGAAAATCTGTCTCCACATAGTTATATCCCACATTGTTATGTTCTCTGTACATTCTCCACACAGGCACATACCTCTTTTGCAGTTACATCTCTTTTCTATAAAGCTTCATCTTCCTTGTCTCCGCACAGTTACAAATCTCCACAGAACCAAAGCTATACATCTTGTTTATATAGGTCTCTCACCGAACAGCATCTTACACAGTTCCTTCACATACTCTCACACAGCTCTTTACACGGTTCCTTCATACAGCTCCTCTACATAGCAGCACCTCCTTCACAGAGCTCTCTTTCTCTGTCTATCTCTTTCTCTGTCCATGTCTCTGTCTCTCTGTCTCTCATACACACACGCACATTTCTACATCATTCACTCACTCTTTACTCACTCATTCACTCACTCACTCACCCTCTCACACTTCTCTGATGCTTCTTTTATCTCTCACACTTCTTTGTCTCTCACACTTTTCTCTCTTCCCATTCAACTGCATCCCTCACTCAGTACACACATCCACTTCAACAGCCAACTCTGGACAATAATATGTTACATTTTCCAAGTGTGACCCATTCTCATAACACATGATAAGTCACACAGTTTTTCACAGGCTATGAAGGTCACATTGACTGGCCACTGAGTAATATTTGGCCATGCATGTAGCATAAATGGTTAGGGATCTCAGACAGAAAGTAAACATGTAGTTGGCTGAACCTTGAGTCTGTGACATAAACTGAGGCTGGGACTATGAGCAGAAAGTCAAATACTGCAAGGGGTTATGTCTTAATGATGTCAGACTGACTTTTGTTTAATAGACACTTGGAAGTTTGTCCTTGAGTATTATTATTTGCAGGGGCAGCTAGTCTATTTTGAATTTGTTCTGAAGTCTAAAATTAGTTTTCTTTGTGACTGAGAATACTATTACTTTCCTGTGTCAGTTATGAAAAATGTTCTAGTATTATTTCTATTTATCAGGATTATACAGCTTAAGCAGAAATCATCTTTCTGACCATCCACATATATATGTGTGCCCAAAGACAGAATATTTTCTTGAGATAAACATACAAGCAGTGGGAAAAATTCCCATAGCATTTCTTAGGGAAGAAATGCAATGGCACATGAGAAAAATTACATATAAGAGCAACCAACCAGTCATTTGCAGTCAGTGTCCCCATGGCTTTGCCAAGTTGGGTTCCCCATCAGAGAATTATTCATCTGGTAGGTTGACCTGTTGAATACTAGCTGTCATCTGCTGTATACTCCCATCACCCTCAGCACAAGCTCATCTATGTTTAATTATACGACAGAATATCCTTCCTTCTTGGGTCAAGGAATATTCCATTGTAACTATGCATGTGTAAATACACTCAGTACTGCTAACTATGTGCTTAAAATGCATAAAGTGCTGCAGTTTTGTTATTTGTATTTTAATTGCAATTAAAAGAAGCAACATGTATTTTATGGAGCTTCTATTGTGTTCGGTTTCTATAAGACCCCTCACATGGCCTTGGTTTCAGCTGTCCTTCCCATATTCCCTCCCTCACCCTTTCTGTGTTTTGATTGTTCAGTGCCACCACACCTGCATCCATCCATAGCTATCTATTTTGTTTATTCTTCCTAGTGAGATCCATCCCTTAACCCTAGTCCCTTACTCTATACCTACCTCATGTGCTTATATGGGTTGTAGGTTGTCTATCAATGAATAGATAGAGATATTCCACATAGAAGCAAATACTTACCATATTTGTTTGTGGAGGTCTGAGTTACCTTACTTATGTTGATTTTTTTCTATTTCCATCCATATACCTGTGAATTTCATTATTTTATTTTTTAATGCATGAGTAATATTCCATTGTATAAATATACCATATTTTTATTAATTCTTCTGTTGAGAGACATCTAGGTCATTTCCAGTTGATGGCTATGATGAACAAGCAGCAGTAAACATGTTTGAGTAAGTGTCCCGACAGTAGGATGAAGCATCCTTTGGGTATATGCCCAAGAATAGTTTGGCTAGAATTTGAGGTATATCGAGTCCCATCTTTCTGAGGAACCACCACTCTGATTTCCATAGTGGTTGTATAAGTTTACACTCCTAGCAGCAATGCAGCATAGTACTGCAGTGTTACAAAGAAACAATATATGCTGACTTGTTAAAACCATCTAAATATGTTAAAATGTGCTAATAAGACCAGAGTTTAGAACTACAAATATATGAATCAAACAGCTATTTTCATACTCAAATAATTAAATATTTTAAAAGTAGGAAATTCAGGGAAAAAAGGCCTTACAGATTAATGTGAAGAAATGTGTAAAAATTCTTGCAACTAACTTGGCAGTATACTTCTAAAAATCTGAAATACACTTCTTGATCCAAAAATTCTAATGAAACATGCAACAATAAAAGAGTAGCAGAATATGCTGAAAGCCATTGATTGATATTCTATCAATAAAATTAAGAAATACAATGTTATCCTGTTAGAAGTGAAAAATATTGTATAGCACTTGCTAAAAAAGTGTAAATGTTCTTCATATTTAATATTTACCTGTAAATAGTGATACTATAGCTAAACATTATCCAATAAAAATTCCTTTCCATTAAACATATTGTTTTGTCCCAAATCAGAATAATGACCATTATGGCAGGGGGCATGTCATCAGGCAGGTAGACTTGGCAGGGGAGCAGTAGCTGAGAGCTTACATCCTGATCTACAAATTAGAACCAGAGAGAGAGCTAACTGTTAATGGTATGGGCTTTTGAAACCTCAAAGCCTACCCTCAGTGACACATTTCCTCCAGCAAGGTAACTCCTCCTAATCCTTACCAAATAGTTTCACCAACCAGGAACCAAATAGGATCAATGAGGACCATTCTCATTCAACCACCACAATTACATAAGAGGCTGAAATGTCTTTGTGTCACTATAATTGTATGCTCATTTTAAGTTTTCTTAGGTTGTGTTAACAAACAGACTTTCATGTTAGACTCAAAGAATTAATAACATCATGATGATGATGATGATCTTTGTTCCCAAAACAAAAATGTATTCTATGGCTGAAAGTCCCTTCTATTCAAACACAAGAACCTGAGTTTAATCCATGCCCCATTAAGTTAAAAAAGCCAGTAAACACCTATGATCCAAAAACTGAGTATTCAGAGACAATCAGATAGATCCTTGGAGTATGATGGCTAGGCAGCTTAGCCCAACTTGGCAAGCTCAAAATCAATGAGAGTCTGTCTCAAATAATAATAGTAACAATGATAATGACAATGATATTATGTGGATGGCACCTGAATAATAAAACCTGAGTTTGTCTTGTGTTTACCTGTATACCTCACACATATGTGTACTGTGGTACACATAAATACACAAACATATATAAACATTGAAACATATATCTAGGCTTGCATCTCATGATGATACAGAGAAGATATGCCAGTGTAGTAACACTATGTCTGCAGTTACTATGGCCTCACATCTTCTGAGTCTCTTGTCTTCAGCACAACCGCTAAGATTTCCATCCAAGCCATTTAAATGTGGACAAAGTACAGAGAACTATAATTTCAAAGGTTCTGTAGGAAAGAGAAGCATTTACACAGCATCATCTATGCTCATGGTGTGATGAGCACTTAGAAATAATATACCTTATGTAATCAAGCTTTAGTCTAGAAATAATAGTGAATTAATTTGGGATCATTAACATCTCTTACTACATATACATATTTAACATTGCCACTTAGTACACTTAGTAGTATTATTAGTTAAGTTAAAAACCTGGTTAGGATTATATTAAGTATCTGTTGGGACTCTTTTCCTGCTACTGGCTTGTCTCATCCAGTCTTGATATGAGGGAATGTGCCTAGTCCTTTTGCAAATTGACATGCCATGTTTAGTTGATATCCCTGGGAGGCCTGTTCTTTTCTTAAGGGAATGACAGAAGAGAGAATCTGGTAGAGAGAGGGTGGGGAGAGGGACTAGGAGGAGAGGAAGGTGGGGAAAATTTCTAAAGGAATTTAGATAAAAATATCCATGAATTTAGTGGTCTTTTTAAAATCATCATTGTTGGTAGTTTGTAATGAAATGGGTAGGTAATTTAATGTTCATTTTGTTCAAAATTCACCACATACTTTATAAGACAAGGTTCCTAAAAATACCAATAATGAGTTAAGTCTAAAATTGAGTTAGGAAACTCATAAATAAATTGATAAGTATGTTGAAGGTATTATGCTAGAGTTATAATGCACACTGGAGATCCATATTATTTATTACTTAACCTAGTCAGAACAAGAAGGGAGTATGAATATTAAATAGAATCTGGTAATACATTAATCTTAATTTAAAATCCTAGTTGACTATTTTAGAAAAAGAATATTAGAAGAACAGTACAGGCATGTATTTTACATGAAATTATTTGCACATATATCATGAAATTATCTTTTGTGGGAGCAGATGGTATTCTGAGTGAAGGTGTATTATTGAAATATAAATGACCATTTCCAGGACCGCAACCTCAGACCCATGAGGATGTCAGCACTCTCCCTAGGCTAGAATGCCAAGTCGTTCTCCTCTCCAGATACAGATGTCGACAGTATATGCAGAAAGTGTCAGCTGCAGGTTCATCTCACAGATGACATCAGCCTGATACTCCTTCCTGCAAATATACACAAGCTGCATCTATTCTGCAGATTTTTGCATCTGGTTAAAAAAAAAAAAAAAAAAAAGGAGTCGTCATTCTGAGTTAATCTGAAACTCTATCAGGCAACTGAGTAAGTGCCTATGAAAAACTGAGACCGGAAAAATATCACCTTGAAATTTATCCATCATCATGCATGAAAGATAGGGATGATAGATGATAGATAGATAGGTAGGTTTATAGATAGATAGATTATAATATAGAGATATATATGTTTACTCTTCAATAGATATATTTGCCAATAGGAATAATTTTTATCATTTAAAATGTTGACATTTTACTAGCTGTGAACTTTTTGCTTATTGTTTATTTTTGTTTTTACATCCCAGCCAAAATATCCCTTCCATCCTCTCTTTTCGATCCCCCCACCTCCTCTCTTATCTCCACCAACCGCTCCTCCTCCTATGTTTCTTTTCAGAAAAGGGCAAACTTCCATGGATATCAGCCAGCCATGGAATATCAAGTTACAGTGAGACTAGGCACCTCCTCTTCTATTAAGGCTGGATGAGGAATGCGTCCCCAAAGCAGGCAACATTGTCAGAGACGGCCCCTGATCCCACGGTTAGGAGTCCCACAAGAAGGCAAAGCTACACAATTATCACATATATGAAGATGACCTAGGTCATTCCCATGCAGGCTCCTTAGCTGTCAGTTTCATTTCTGTGAGCCCCTATGAGCCCAGATTAGGTGGTTCTGTGGGTTTTCTTTTGGTGCTCTTGAGGCTGCTGGATTCTACAGTTATGAATATTTTACTAAATTCAACTAATACATAAAATTGCAAATGAAAAGGAAGTTTAATTTCACATACTGATTTTACTGATATATATTTACATTTGAAGACTAATTTATTTACATTTGAAGGCTATCTGTATTTTCCCTCATGATTCAAGTGATGGTTTATAAAATCTGGGTAACCTTTATATATAATAATAATGATGGAAAGTATGCAATTGACTAAAATTTCAAAGTCTTAAGACATATAGTTTGTCATCTAAAATAAGAACCATAATACATTAAAAACATGGTACTAACTATTCAAAAACTCATATGTATTTGTTTAAATATTTGAGAGTAGGTTTATGTGCCTGTATATATGCTGTGACATGCATTTTTGGAGCTTTGGAACAACTTGTAAAAGATGATTCTCTCCTCCTACCATATGGGTCTTGAGGACTGAACTCAGGCTATAAGGCTTGGCAGCAATCACCATTAGCTACAAAGCCCCTCTGAAGGCACCAATTTATTATTTGCATAATTATTGCATAAATTGGTTCATGGTATATTATGTGAAAAGGAATTGATAATGTATATTTCCTTTTTTTATAAAATCCAAAACACTGTGTGGTGAATGTGTATTAAAAAACGGAAACAGTTAAACAATAGGTGTGGTGACCCAAGCATTTCAACCAAGCAGTCAACTCGCAGGAAGGAAGAGGCCAGCAAATCTCTGCATTTGAGGCCAGATGGTCTATTGATCAAGTTCCAGGACAGTCAGGAGTACACAGAAAAACCATGTGTCAAACTCAAACAAAACCAACAGCAACAAAAAATAAAAAACAGACATAATATTACATACATATAATCCTTGTGTTATAGAGAATGAGGAAGAAGACCATGGATTTGTAGCTAGCCTGACTATATTGTAATACTCTGTCTTAAAAAAAAAAAACAAAAACAAAAACAAAAAAAAACAAGGGATTTCTTCAAGGGAATGGCATAGTTTAGTCCATAAAATATATTCAAATTTGACTACTATTAAGTATTTAAGTGTAGCAGGAATTTTAAAAGGTCTTACTAATAAAATCAAACCCAGAGCCAGGTATTGGGTGAACGCTGGAAGACCAGAGAAGCAGAACAAGTCACAGCCACCTCACCTCGCCAGTTCCTCAGATGATCCTGTTTCCTCAGTCTGGAAGCTTCTGAGTCCTCATCCAAATGCATCTCAGCTGAACTGTTTCTCAAAGCCTGAAAGCTTAACCAGCCAAATGCTGCTAGTTTCTGGTCTTCACACCTTATATACCTTTCTACTTCCTGCCATTACTTCCTGGAGTTAAAGCGTGAGTCACCATGCCTGACTGTTTCCAGTGTGGCCTTGAACTCACAGAGATCTAGATGGATTTTTGCCTCTGAAATGACAGGATTAAAGGCATGAGTGCCACCATTTTCTGGCTTCTATATCTAGTGGCTGTTCTGTTCTCTGACCCCAGATAAATTTATTAGGGTGCACAATATTTTGGGGTACACAATACCACCACATTTAAGTGAATGTATTTAATAAAAAAATCAGTAAAAATTGTATATATTTAATAACAGAAATAATAGTGGAAAGAGACTGAAGAAGGAAAGGAAACTTTGATCCTGAAGCTTTGGATCAGTTTACATTTGAGAGGGCATTTTGATTCTTACTTTCTTTATGCATAATATGATTTTAAGAGATGATACTGTTTTAAGTAGTCATAACCCAGCTAACACTTGTCTAAACTCAACAAAGCTGACTCTACCATCTTTAAATGGCTACCCATAGAACAAGAGACATAGAGGAGGCTCAAATGTGTTTTTATTTACTTTAAATGTTTCTAAAGTCATTTATTTTAAACATTCAGAAAAACGAATATTCCATTAAATCTTTATCAGTTTCACAAAATAATACTGCACTTCTGAATACAAGGAGAATTCACAGTCTATATGTCCTTAAAAATGGTTCAGAACACATAGACAGTATAAAAATTATATGCTAAGGAGAAATTATCTTACAGTCAAGGAACAGCTGAGGAAAAATGCTAGGGGATACTTTTTAGAATGAATTTTTCAGTCCTAAGACTGTTCCTGACACAGTAAAACTGGCATTAAAAGGCAAATGTCCACTAAGAGACAGTAAGGTTTTGAGTAAGTATCAGAATTTGTGTTGTGTGTCTACTTCTTTGTTTAGGGTTGTTACAGAGTGATTTCATCTGAAAGGAAATATTTCGTCTTTGAGGAAAGTTCATTAAGACTCAGGAAGTTCTAATAGAGACACCCAAGAGATGCCAAAAGTGTGAGTCATAATTCCCTGCCACAAAGGGGCTCTCTAATTGATTATTCAGCACCAAGTGGTCACCCCTGAAATCATGTACAAACACTGAATGTATTCATAGGGTTGTATCTATATATTCATGCATATATCTGTGTGTTTGTGTGTTGTATGAGGGTGTGTGTGCAACAATGACAGGCCAAGAGATTGAGAGTAAACAATCTCTCAAAAGATTGGGAGTGGGGAAGCATGGGGCAAGATGGAGGAAGAAACAGGAATGGAGGGAAGTGATAGACAGTACTTTAATAAAAAAAATTAATCATCTACAAAGATTCAGGAAGTGCTAAAGCAAGGTTCTTTAAGGAAGTAAACATTGTACCAGTCTCAGAAAATGCCCTGAAACTTATCAGATGCACAAGTTCCTTCCCTCTCCAAGGCTTTATGAGCAGCAAGGACTGCTGAAGGGTCTTGGAACAGCCACAACAACTCATAAAGTCTCTGATTTGTGGAGCTGCTTCAAGTCCCTTTAGAACTGCTACAGGAATCCAGCTTATACAAGTTCTTACCCATCATATTATGATGCAATTGCCTTTGGGTTACCCACACTCCCATAAGTAAGCCCTCAAATACGTTCCTGTAAAGAACCTCAAACAACCCATCCATTAACCAAGGTGGACTTTGGTGGCATTATTACATTGTTCTGTTAATTGTTTCCCATCTGGGATGAATAGATATTTCTTCCTGTCTCCCTAGAAATAGTTTCATACAGCAGAGTCAAAGATAATTTATACTTTTAAAATAACAAAAATTGTATGAAACAAAAACTTTTGATCAGACTTAATGTTTTCAATAAAATATACATAAAAACACTGAGATATACTGATGATGACAAATTTACTATATGCTTTTGGCATTAGTCAAATGTTTAGATGCAGTAATAAGAAGAAAATGAAGCCTTATTCTCCACCTTATTTATACATGAAAATCAATGTATTCAAGAAGAATATATATTTTATTTTTGAATAGTTATCAAATCTAATCAACATGTAACAATTTTAAAGAAAACTCTAAAAATGATTGTAATCAATATCTCTAAGTATTGTTGAATCCCATCTGCCAAGTATATTATTGTATTTTCTCTCCATTGCAAATTTTCAAATATAAAAACAAATAGCATTTAAACTTTATCAAAATCAACAAAAAAATCTAAATTTTTAGCATTCTGATTTATAATACTTTATTCTGGAATTTTTGTATAACTACTTTCTATATCATATATACAAAGGAATGATTATAGTACAATATTTCCTCCTAAGTAACATCAAAATGACTGTAGATCATGGTTTTAAGGGGAGTTACAGGATCACTATATGGCTCTGAATACCTGAAGGCACAAATGAAAATATAAAAGGAACAGTTGAGTTTGTTTTTTACATCAGTATCTCACAGTATAATTCTAGTAAGTTGTCCAGACCCCAGTAATTGCAATTGCACCCATTAATCATGGTAACACTTTCTTCTTTTCTCTCTTAGTTTTTCACATATATGCTTGTCTGCACACACACACACACACACACACACATGCACACACGCACGCGCACACACACACACACTATTTTGGTAGGAGGGGTACTAGTTGGAAAGAAACAGAATTTCTTCTACGGAGCAGGAGTGGAAAAGAGAGTGATTAAGTAGAGAATCTGATCAGAATGCCTTGTACACATGGATGAAATGGCAAAAATACCTTTTTAAGTAGCAATGCTTGAATTGGTACAACAGTTGTGGCAAATTACATAGTCCCTGATTAGAAATTGCTTTGAATCCACAGTCAAAAATAAGAGTGCATAGTGTATTCATTTTTTAATTTCAGAGTAAATGTTCTGTATCCCAGGGACACAAGGAGAATAACTATTAAATGGCAGCTCTAAAAATAGATTTCAGAAATTATGAAAGGGAGAAGTGGAGTAGATGGGGGCAGACTAGAAACAGAAAAGGAGGGATTGGTCTCTCGTGAAACACATACTGTGTACAAAGCATTGTGTGGTAGTCAGTGCACATTGAGGTGTTTATAGTTTAAGACAATACTGAGTTTTGTGTGATCATTTGGCAGAAGACACTGAAAATATAAAAATAAATTATCTGCCCAAAGTAATGTTTAAACAAAAGCTTCCCCCCCATCCACTTCTCTCAACTAATTTATTACTTCCTCATACTTGAAGAAAATACAACCTTTGCTTTCATTTCAAATAGCTGTCTGCATGAAAAAATGAACAGCCATTGTACTGATGCTAGTTACATATTAGAGCTATGTAATTTTTATTAAAATTCTTACTTGAGATCTGCCCTACAAATTCCAGGAAATTACAATTAACAAATGTTCTTAGGACAGAATCATAATAAGTAGGAGTGATAAAATTCATTGTTAATATAAATTATTAGTCACCCCTTGCACACCTTTTGGTTCATATAACTTGAAACAGTTTTTTATCACCAGTGGCTTTAGAGTCAGCATGAAATTATTAAATTGCTTTGAAAACATCAAAGACAGAAAGAATCGCTCCCAATCTGCAACTTAACAACTGTATCCATGGATCAGTAAGAAAGGTCAGAGGGGCTAATGTATTCACAAAGTACAGGATAGGGCTCACTGATAGGGATATACTTAATCCTCCTTGCCAAATAATCATTAGCAGTAGCGATGGATATAGTTGAATCTGTAATAGCTACAGGGTTAATACTACATTTATTCAGATTCATAAAATGAGGTAGAAGTTATCATGCTGTGCATTTGTAATGGGAATGAAAGGAATGAAGGAGGAGATGCCCAGTTCTATAAACTCCAGCACTCTTTGTCAAATTGCAAATTGACTTTTCATCATAGAATTCTAATTTTATACACATTTAATGTTATTACTTAGAAATGACATTTCGTGGGAAATAACATCTGGATAAAACATGTTTTCAGTATGTAATTGCACATGCTTTCCTTCAATGAATATTTATTCTTTAATTCTATGTTCACAGTAAAATTAGCAATTTATGTTAGTTAACTTATATATATATATATTAATTTATATGCATATATTTATATACATATTCATGCATAGAAGAACAGGTAGTGGTCACAAATTTGAAAGAGAACAAGAAGGGGTCCAGAGGAACTGCAGGGAAAAAAGAGGAGGAGTAAATATTATAATTATAATCTCAAGAATTAAAAAAATAGCAATGATTATAAAGTTAATTTAAAAATTATACCATCGCTTTCAAAATATACTCTTTCCATTTCAAATTGCAGTGTAAAAATTTGTAATTATTGATATTATGACACAGATATTGAAATTTACAATTTTTAGCTTATAATTAAACAAAACTGAAGAGCATTTCAAAATTCTCTTTGGAATTAAATGAAAGACAACACTTATTTTGTACCTTCTCAACATCACAAACTTCATTTTAATAAATATGGTATTCAATAATGTACTTCTAAATAAGTTACTATTTAAATCTCCATCCTATGATGAAATACCTTATTTTTCATTTGAAAAATATACACACGTGTTACATAAAAAAACCTTTAAAATCTTAAAATATCATATTGCTTGATGAAGTTATCTCTCATTTGAATTATATAAATGGTCAGTGAATTGTCTCTGTCAGACACTGTGTAAATATTTAATGACCTAACAGTGGTCAATAATTTAAATTCATGGAGATTTGTACATTGATCTTTCAGATAAATTGCTACTAAACCCAATGATTTCCCACAGGTTCAGTTTGTTTTATGATATTACACGTTTTACATTGTGAAAGCACATGCACAGACAACTAAGGAACCTGTCATGTTCTGTAGGTAAAGCGAACGAACTGAATGCTCTGTATCACTTGTTCGGATTGGAATGGAGGCACTCTGCTCTTTCAGGTAGAGCTTTGTTTGCTCTGAGAGAAATCATAAATTAGGAACTGGGAGCCATTACCACTCTCCCTCCCCTGAAGCACTCCTGACCCACACCACACTGACTCTTCTTTTATTCCCCTCCACTGCTAGCTTCCTTGCTGATGCATTTGGCCCCACCAGGAGACAACTCTTGGTTTCATGCTTCAATCACAGTGCTTTCCCCCATTTCAAACATTCATGTCTAATATATACTACTCATCAACTTGAGTGCAAGTAGAAACATTTAAAAGTTACTCTAACAATGGCAGTAGAGTTGCATATTTATTTAAGTGTATCGTCTTGGTACAATGACTTTTTAAAAATATTTTATCAGTTGATAGAAATATCTCTTGTTTAATATGAGAATATCTTTAAAAATGTATACCTTCCTCTTTACCTAAAGAGATGTTCCATATAGTCATCATATATTGTATTGTATCAACTATATTCTTCAACAATTATTTCATAAGTAATCACTATGTATCATTTCCATGATACAAGATAATATAATGAGATACAGCAACTGTAACACTAATTATGTGTTTATACAATCACATAGCTTTTAACACTTGGATTCTAATTTCAGAATACAGTAAAAGTTTCAGAAATAGATTACATTTACAGCATTAGGTTTGTTTAGACCAAGTCAATTAAAATATTATACTTAGAAAATTGTTGATGTAGTTCATCATGTCCTTATTTAGTTTTTCAGAAACAACTAAGTTATAATGTAATTGGATATGAATTTCATAACTGATAGATACTATAAAGCAAATATATTTTTATTAAAGTATGACATTTTATTGCTAATTTTGAGGAATTCAATTTTAAAGTGAGTAAATATATTTAATTGAGATTAATGTAATTAAAATTCCACATCACTCTCCTTTAGCTGATGTTGGGGAGATAAATGATTAAAATTTCATGATAATTGTACCTTAAAGTTCCATCCTATGTCTGTTTCCACTTTCTCAATACTTGTGACAGAGATAGTGAGTTCAAATTAGATTTTTTAATCAATACAATCAGGTTTTATGTTGCTTTTCGAAAACAAATTAATAGAAGTGCAACAATTCTCCCCAAACCTTAACATGGTTTTAGAATTACAAATGGTTGCATTAAATAGAGCTCCTTCTATAATGCTGGCCTGAAAACCCTAGTAAACAGGCATTAGACATTTCCCTGTTGCTACTGAAACACCACTACCCTGTAGTATATGCCCTCAATCTTCACTTGTCAAGATAAGGGTAATCAATCTCAATTCCCCATAAAATGTAATTTCCATTAGAGACAAGCAATAAACACTACCAATTTCTCGGTAGCTTTAGACTTCTACAAAATAACCCCCTTTAACAGAGACTGGGGGAAAAACACTTTATTTTACCACCTAGATACCGATATGTAGAAGCAGAGAAAGTCAATTCATCTTCTTATCTGACTGAGATGTCTATAATTAATGTTTGTTTAGTTTCCAGGAAAAAAAAAAGAATAAAATACAAGTCACTGAAATTGATTGTTTCGGAAGGTAAGGGCAGCAACTTCCACAAAAACTGGCCTGAATGTTTTCCATTGAAACAATATACCACATAATATAGCCTGCACCTAACATCACAACAAGACTGAAACAACCTATCATTCCAAGACATGGCTGCTGATACCACACCATTGTAAATGTTCTGTGTCACGTAAGAGTCTTGCTTCCCATCCTTAGGAAGCTTGTATTTAACCAGTGTAGAAAACACATCAGTTTAATTTCATACTCAGATATATATGTATATGTGTAATTATTTTTAAAGCTAAGGAAGATGATACTTTTAACAAAGAATGTTGCTGACCTATACTCTTGTTGACCTGCCTGAATGTTCGACTTGTTTATTGTTGGTGACTTTATAAAAGTAGTGATTGTTCATCCATTTCCTGTTGAAATTCCTCTAAGGTTCTGTATTCTTTTCAGAACACATGCCCAACAAGCTCATATAACTGCCTTTCTCCTGAATATTCATTTCTTTGCTACAGCTAAGTGTTCACTTATGCTTCATGGGGGTTCTGCTGGTGCATTTCTCTCCATCATCTTTCTGTTTTGTTTCTCCAACAGGGCCCTTACACCTTATTAACTTATCAACCAACTCCATCTGCACTGTTAACTCAATTACATACCCTGGCAAAGGACAGATTTGTTCTATTTCAGATTTTTCTCATGTCTGCTCCTTCTCTTATATCTTCTGACATTGTAATTGATCAGCCAGGAATAAGGATATTCTAAAGAGATATGTGTGCCATTGGCTACCTGACTAAGAAGCAAAGCACCATGGAGAACTGGAAACCCCACTCCCAGGAATTTCATATAGGAGAAAAGAAAGGCTAAAACCTGGTGCCAGCCAGAGATGGAAATTGCCTGTGGGAAGAGATTTCACATCACGGACAACTTGTCAGGGCAAGTTCCTGGAAAGACTGGAGCAGAAACAACATTGGGCAAGACCACACCTTACCCAAACATGACTGCCTAGATATGCTTAACTCAACTCAAGCTCTTTACTTAAAGCTTACCTTCGTGTTAGGATGCAGAAGACAGACTTGGGTAGGGGAAGAGAGTAATATTCGATCTGCCCTTCTCTCTTCTTTCTGTGGACATATTGAAAAGAGTGAAAAGACAAAGGGGGAAATGAGGTGATATATTGTGTACCCTATTAAAATTTGTCTGAAGACCAGAGAGACAAAGAAACAAGCCATTTCTTACCTCTAGGACTTCTCATCCTGAAAAGCCTCTAACTGAAAGGGAAACTTCTGCTGGAAAGCCTTCTAGTTCCTGTCTCCTCACTCCTTAGTCCACTTTGCCATTTTTATTTAACTATTACTGAGTGGATAAACATGGCTCACTGGGGATGTCAAGGCCCACTCATTCTTAAACCCTTAATACCACTGGTAACAGAATTGCTGTGGGATAATGTAATGTGGGCCCTTGCACACCGGTGTAATAAAATGCTAATTGGCCAATAGCCAGGCAGGAAGTATAAGCAGAGCAAGCAGACAAGGAGAATTCTGGGAAGAGGAAGGGCAGAGTCAGGAGTCACCAGCTAGACACAGAGGAAGCAAGATGTGAAGGCAGAACTGAAAAAAGGTAGCAAGCCACATGGCTAAGCATACATAAGAATTATGGGTTAATATAAGTGTAAGAGCTGGACCGTAGTAAGCCTGAGCAAATGGTGAAGCAGTTATTATTAACATTAAGCCTCTGTGTGATTATATCATAAGAGGCTGGGGGACTGTGGGTGAGAGATTTGTCCCAACTGCGGGCCAGGTGGGACACAGAAAAACTTCCGACTACACAGAATAGCTGTTCTTGTTCACACCTTCCCTTTGAATTCCTTCATGAAAATATTCTATTCATTATTTTACTCTGTCCCAGCATGATATGTTATATATTTGAGTGTAAAAATATGTTTACTGAAGTATAAGTTGAAGAACCTTTGTGAAATAGAAAAGCTAGATATTTACAATGAAAAAGAACTGAGATATTTTGTTCTATATCATTATTGCTATTATTGGATAGATATTGAATGGATAATTGTTTACTCTGAAGATCAGCTACATTATTTTGATTCCTAAAAACATCATTTTTGGCGTTCTTATTCCTAATGAACTTCATTGTAATATATGTCAAAACATTTCTATTTACATAGATTTTATTGTCATTTTTAAAATTAATTCATGCATACATATTGGTAATGTAAATGTAACTACTATTATTGTTATTTCTCAATTATTTTTATTTTAGCTTAACATATGCATGTAGCATTTTTTCACAACTTTTCAAAAAGCAACAAAATTTTTCATAACGTAGTTAATACTGAATATTATCAAAAGAGTAGAAATAAAATGCTCTCATATTTCTGAGGAGCTATGACACACTGATAAAGAAGAAATGGATTACAATCATTGAGTTCCCATAGAATAACCTTATAGGTTAATTATGATATTTTACAGATTTCTACTGCAGTTACATTATAATATATTTAAAATCTGTCCTTCATTAAGAATATATCCTCTTCTTGTACTAGACATTATACCATATTTTCATTATTCCTGGAACGATATTTGATAAAATAACAGGTTTCAAATTGTATTTATTGTATTGTTAAAACAGGTACTGTGTCTGTAGCACTGTGTAAAAATGTAAGTCAGTTATATTATGACAATAATATATTCATGTTATAATAAGAAATAACTCAAAGTTCAAAACTTCCAAAGGACTAAGCATATACCATCAGATTTATTCTTTTTACATTAATTTTAAATGTTTAAGGAAGAAAAATTGTTCTGAATTTTTCATGATTGTAATTCTTAAATTTAGAACTTACATAATTTTAATTATAATTAAATTTATAGGTGAAGGTGATGTCTCTTAGTTTTTTATCAAGTATACACAAATTTTTAAAGATAAACATTAACTTTTTTGTCTTGTGTTTGAGACTGGGTTTTTCTATGTAGCCCTAGCTGTCTTGAAACTTGCTCTGTAGACCAGGCTGGCCTAGAACTAACAGAGATCTGCCTACCTCTGCCTCACAAGGGTAACAATAACATTTTAAGAAGATCATATAAATAAATTGTTTTAGACTCAATACTTGTGATGTCATACAGATGTTGTTACAATAGTTTTTCATTTGGAAACAAAACTCTCTTTAATAGTCATAAGTGTTGGGTAGTGTTGTTCTGAGCTACATGAAGGTAAAGAAAACTATAAACGTTTGTATCTAGAGATAAGCAAATATAATTTCACATTCAATGTATTGTAGTGTAATATGTACGAGTAAAAATGAGAGAATGCATATGGCCTCCTTTTCCATCTCTTAAACTCTAGAGGTGACAACCCCTTTATGTTTCTAACTGTAAAACAATGTTCTTCTTAAAAATATAATTGAGAAAACTAGTTTTAAAATTATCTGTCTTGTTTCAAAGACTGAAAAGTATGTTAGAATTCGCTATCTACTAGCAAGTGGTCCACCCTGAAATCACATACATACATATATGTAATATTATATGGACAGATCAGGTTGTATTAATGTATTTAGGGAGTCATATGCATATATATGCATATATAAATATATGTGTAATAACAATTAGTGAAATAGAGGACATGAATTTGAGAAAGATGTTCATGAGAAGTTTTAAAAGGAAGAATGGACTGAGGAAAAGCCATGTTTTTAAAATGTAGTTCAAAAACTAAAACTATATATATATGTTAATATATGTCTTATAATATAGTATAAGAACACACACTATATATAAGAATATATATATATATATATATAAGAATATATATATATAAAACCTCCCTTATTTATTTAAAAGGAGAGTACAAGTAACTCATGTACTTTTCCAGTCTTTCAGGAAATAAAATATGCAACATCATGAAATATATGTATGATATGGTGATTACTTCAGGGAAGGTTGTTTTCACAATACAGCAAGTCTGTCAGCATAACTCTGTGAGAAACACTTCTTCAAATAGCCACGGTGCCAGAACATGAGAAAAAGGAGTGTGTTCTTGTCTTGAAGACATTAATGAGTATTCATGCCAAGTGGTTCAACTCTATTTTGTATATCAATAAATGGAATAATGGGGATCCAAAGGCACTTTAGTTGTATATTACCCACTTGTCATTACCATTTTCTAAAATTTTCTCTTTTTTGTTTGTTTGTGTTTTGAGACAAGGTTTCTATGTGTAGTTTGGGTGCCTGACCTGGATCTCGCTCTATAGACCAGGCTGGCCTTGAACTCACAGAGATCTGCCTGGCTCTGCCTCCCAAGTGCTGGGATTAAAGGTATGAACCACTACCATTTGGCTAAAATTTCTCTTTCTTATAATCAAGTGCCCATTGATAAGATTCCACAGAAAACCTAATAGCTTGATTTACAAAAGTCAACTTAGCAAATATTTTTTTATTTTTATTTTTTTATAAGATCTTTATTGACAAATAATTCACACAGTACACAATTTTCCTGTTTGCACAATTTGATAGACTTTAGTCCAGCATCCTCATAGGCCCATGACACCATCACCACTTCCTGTTTTAGAACATTGCTGTCTTCAATTTCTCTTTCTTTCTTTTTTTTTTTTTTTTGAATGAGGAATTCCATTTATTGAAGAAGCGGGGAGGTCTTAAATACAGGCTTACAGCAAAATGTGAGAACCCTGGAGGGCAGAAGTTCGCTTCTGATACTTTACAATCTTGTATCTAAGCTGTTAACACCCAATATGCAGGACACACAGACAAGGAGCTTCCCTTAAGCATTCAGGAGGGTGGAAACCGGCAGGGAATTAGCATAGGGAGAATATCAAGGTCAAGGTCAGCAAGCAAGGCAACAGTTTACCCAAAACAGGGTTCAGGACCCTACAAGTCCCCCACTTTTACTAAAAAATGAGCTTCTGACTTAGGTTGTGTGGGACGTTTTATTAGTACCTATTTATTGCCTTTTCTTTCAGTTACTGAAGCCATCTGTCTCCCTTCTCGCCTGCCATACTCTACTCTTAAGCTGGTTCTTCCCCACTCTGTCACTTGGATAGCATTTCTGTCTAGGGAAGTCTTATTCCTCTCTCATCCTGTTATTCATTCCATTGTTGAATAATGCTCATTAAAAACCCTTTCACTTCACCTCTGGAACATATATGAAACAGGGATCTTACCTGCAGTAACTATACAATGAAGCACCAATTCAAACATGATATTCACAAAAGAACACTGATTAGTAGTTTCACCGTCTTCAATAACCAAACATCAGCATCCTCATAAGCAGACTGTCATCCTCTTACTCATATGGACTGTCATCCTTTTCAATACTCACCATAGGTAACACCCACACTAATTGTTTAAATAGCGATAGATTCCACCTCATTAAATTCACAAAGCAATACTAAGAAGCAAATAATAGGATGCCAGTTTTGCTGGAAAATGAGGGTCAAAGACATAAATTATTTTGGTTACTTAATCAACACTTAAGTCATGGGCTAATATTTGAATCTGCATCTTTATGTCTCTGGTGATTAGCTTTTCCTACTACTCCATTTTGATCCAAAGATTAGGAAGATCCATTTAAAAATATGTTCTTACATGTATGTAACATTGTCATTGCTTTTCTTCTTTTATTGAGATAGATTCTTTTCTCATACAATAAATCCTGATTATAGAATCTCCTCCCTCTACTCCTCCTAGTTGCTCCCACCTTCCCTTCACTCCAGATTCACTCCCATTCTATCTCTCACTAGACAAGAACAGACTTCTGAAAGATAACATAAGTAACAAAGTGAAATAAAATAAGAGGAAGCCAAAATTATATCAAAGTTGGACATAGAAATCCAAGCAGAGAAAAAGACTCCCAAGTTCAGGCACTTTATACTTGTGTGTATGTGTGTGTGTGTGTGTGTGTGTGTGTGTGTGTGTGTGTGTGCACTTTAGGATTTGGGGAATGAAAATCTTGTATACCAGCTACAAACACATCATATATTTTCTATAACTAAATCCAGTCACTGAAACAGAAGAGGTAAAATAATAGTCATTAATAGTAATAATAATAGTAATAACAATAATAACAATAATAATAATAATAATATAATGCCCAGATAAACTCAGAAACACATAATAAGAGACTATGGGTATGCACAGTTTTTTTTTTTTTTTTTTAAGGTTTATTTGTTATGAATGCACATACACTTGCATGCCAGAAGAGGGCGCCAGATCTCATTACAGATGGTTGTGAACCACCATTTGGTTGCTGGGAATTGAACTCAAGACTTCTGGAAGAGCAGCCAGTGCTGTTAACTACTGAGCCATCTCTCCAGACCTTTATAAACATAATTCTAAATACTGAGGAAAACATATAGAACAGTAAGAACTTGGCTTTACTGAAATTCTAATGTTAAGAAGTCAGAAACATCAGAAGAGTACTGAGTGGATTTTCTGTTTCATATATGTGTTTGATAGTCAAGTATTATATCCTTACACCCAGAACTAACAGAATGCAATGTCTGTGTACATGTTTGCTTAGTAAATAAGCACGAAAGAGTACAAGTGTGTAAAGACATAGATGGAAATAGTATTGTCCAGCAGTGAGCTATGACAATCTATTAGGTAGTGATGAGCTGATTCTGTTATAAGTTAATTAAAGCCATGGCCACAGCCAAAGCTGTTTTGCCGATATTGTCAAAATATCTGGCTTTTCATCTTTTTCCTTTTTATTATCTTCACTACTTTAAAAAGGTTTGTTGCTGCATGTTGAAATTATGAGAAGAACCAATAATGTATTAAATTGCTTAGAATATATTACTTCAAAAGTTGTCTTTATGTGGAATTTTCACACATCATTTTCAGAGGATAAGTACTATTATATTGTAACTTACATTAAAATTCTTATGCTAAGATAATGGACATTTTAAGACATGCTAAAATATGCCCTTTCTCCATATTTCAAAATAAACATGGCATTAAGAATATATAGCTTCTTTACTTCCTAAAGGGATTGCTCTTCTTATGGATCAATTGAACTATCTTTAAAATTCTTATCATTATATGAACTGGTTGTGAGGAAAATTCCCCATTATTAATAAAACCACCAATTTAATCATTATAATAGTGTTTTGTATGACTCCTTGCCATCAGTATATCCCTATGCACATCTGAGCAGTGTGGAACTTAAACACTGTCTGAATTTCAGTCTATGTAACTTGTATGTGAGAATAGCTTGCAGTTATATTACCCTTCCCAGAGTAACCTTCAGATCTTCCTGGCATAGCTTTCTTTCATTGATGTCAAAGGAATTCCTAGCTCAACCAGCAGTGCTATACATTTTTAAATTAGTTCTTAATTCAAACTAGTGGTTTGCAAACGTTTTCATACGTTTATCATAGAATTTTTAAGAGAGTATTTTATGAGTATGATGCCATATATATTTAGATATCATGCTGCCTTTAAGTCAATATAATAGGTAATAATAAGAATATGGTCTTGGAGACAAGCCTTCATATAAGGAAATACCACTGAGTACCCAGGGAAGGAAGAGACTTTAGGAAGTGATGGTTATAATTTAAGTCTGATATTGGTGATTGTTGCATAGTACCTTACATAACATATGAGAATGCACGCTTATCTACAAACACAGAAAGTTGTACACATTATTGTTTAAGAGGAGAACTCCTTCCCAGGGAGATAGTTCCATTGTTATAATGCTTACTTAGCAAGCAGGAAGAGCTGATTTTGATCCCAGAACCCATGTTAGTTCAGGGTATAGTGCCTTGCACTTGTGATTCTGGATATGGGGAAGTAGCAATAGTGGGATCCCTGAAGCTCACTGGCAAGCCAGCCTAACCATATACATAAGGTAAAGGAGAGACATTGACTCTTCTTAAGAAAAGGTAGGTAGCTCTTGCCTAAGTACACCACAGTTTGAAGTTTGGACTATACACCATGTATTTGCTTCCAAACTTCTTGTGCTTGCAAAATAAAAGTGCATCCACAAGAATACACACCTACACACACACACACACACACACACACACACACACACACACACTTGGGTGGAGGAAGAGTGGCATTTGACATCTCACTGATTTCCCTCCATAAGAGCTACATGCTGCTTGTTACCAAACTAATAAATTAATTACAATCCCCAGTAAAATATTTCTTCATAATATAATGTCAAAATACCAGCTGAGCACCTTATCCATGAAGCTGAGTCACAGGTTAAGTAAGCAGCAAGTCAGCAGTTACTACAGAGAATGATTGTGTGACTACACACACTTCTCTAGGCCCTATGCAGCTTTGAACTGAGCAAAAATAGAGTTAAATTAATCAAGATCACTATGGATGTGAGTTTGTTCATCTGGATCTGTGAGGTGTCTGTTGTTCTAGCATATTACCAGTGGCCTGAATCAGGAGAGAAAATAGCAGTGAAATTAGCTATACAATGATACATTCGACATACATTGTGTAAATCATTAATGCCCTTATGGAATGCATTTTTCCCTCACCTATGTGTGCATGTATTTCACCTCCACCAATAATAACAGGAGATGAACTTCTAGCACATCTTCAAACATGCAAGTGTTGCCTAAACCTTGAGACAAGCACAGTGTGTTCTGTATCTACTGTAGCATTGGTTGCAAGTGGTTGCAAGAAGTAAGTCTTGCTATCCCGACCCAGTCGAACTTAATCTTGCATAAAAGATGGCCCTGGGATCATTCCTAGAAATGAATTCTTCGTCTTTAAGCATTAACCCAAAATTAATACTAGTCAATATTTAATGTAAAAAATAACAAAAAGAAAAAGCTATACTTTGTCAGCATGCTAAGTAGCTGTATTCTAAAGTTGAACAATAAAAATAGATTTCACAGATTCTTAATATATCCCATAGGAAATCATTGGGTCAACCTTCAATGTCCGCACTAAGACAGTACATGAACATGAAACGCTTAAACACATAAGCTAGAAGAACTCTGGTTCCACCATATTTTTTTGTAGTGGTTGTTTACTACCTTTTTTGGTGTTCTTCACCTGCAAAAGTGAAGCATATATTTATAGAAAGAAAATATTCAAGATTCAGATTTTTAAAATAATTCATTTATCATCCTGCCAAGTAAGTAATTAGGACCTGCCATTATGCTAAGCGTTACACATAAAAAGGGAGATTTTGATGAAAGCTGACAGCCAAACAGACAATGAAAATGCAGGGTGCTGGAAAATTGTGAGGATTTTAAAGCAGTGACAACATCGTATTTGGAGATTAGAAAAACTCTGGCATGAAGTTCTGTGGCAGAAGCAACAGTCAAAGAATACCACCCAAAGTAAAACCTAGGTGCTGGAGGATAATGTGAGCAGCAAAAGGAATCTGAAAGCAGCTACAGGTTAACAAGCCAGTGGGAGGTTCCTTAGCTTCAGGCAGCCTTAGGGATTCTGTGGGCTTCTCAGGAATTGAATTCCCAGCAGGCTATCAGTCCCTAGCTGTACAGGAACTAGGACAGAATGGGGATGAAGAGAAAAATACGGCTTCTGGGATTCTTTTCTGTACACACAGTAAAGGAAAATGGCAAGGCAGGAAAAAAAAAAACCATAGAACCCAGAAACTATGATGCTAAAGCCCCATGGTGCTCACAATGCAGAACTCAGCTCCTCTCCTTGGAGATGAACATGGATGAGGGGTTCTATGCCTCAACAGGAGTGAAGCATGAATTGTCACACAACCAAGAAATACAAAATGTCCTTGCAAATTTTAACCACCTACAATGTTCTGGGGGAGGTGAACTTTATGAGTCCAACCCTCCTCCGTGATGGAATGTTGGTGGGCCCAGGTCTATGGGTCTTGTGCAGGTTGCAACACCTACTGTGAGTTCACAGGTGCAAGGTTCAACAATCATGTCAAGGTCTGGAAGATTACATTTTCCTGTACTCTGTTCTAACTGCCAACTGTTATGTTCTGGTAGCCCCATCATCTACAATATTCCCTGTACTTTGAGAAGTAATAAAGATGTCTCATTTAGGGCATGACAATAATTAGTTCTCAACATACTGACCAGTTACATATCTGAGTCTATGCTCTGACCTTCATGTAAAGGAAACAGTAATGTCTTGACCAAGGCAGGGAGCAGCAGCACATTATAACCGAAGGGTGTAGACAAAGATTTATGGAATAGTTTGACATGTCCATTTAACCAGACAATAGGAGGTTCCTTCCTGAGGTCTATGACTTTCTCGTCCATGGGCTTTGACCAAGTTTACAGGAGCATTAGTTGGTTACTCTTATAACAGCCGTGCATATTTTTTAATACCAGAGAACTCACCTTCACTCTTTGCCTGCTTCTGTGTATCAAACAAATTATAACATTCAACAAGGGATTGTTTACCTAAAGTCTATTTTGTAAGGCAAATGTTTCTCAAGTCAAGGTATATGTCTATAATTTTAACAAAATGAAGCAGAATAAGCTGACGATGATTACATTTTTAGTAAAAACTCAACTTTATAACCTAAGGTAATTATGCCATTTTAACACAGTATCTGTTTTTCCACATCGCAAAGAAAGCTTTTTTTCTTTTCCTAACTTTCTTTCACTTTCCCTACTTCATTTACAAATAAGATCATATCTCCATGGAAAACCTGGGATAGAAGCCTTTGGAATCAGAATGTAGACTGACTATCAGTAATGAAGCCTGAAATTAATGTCTGAGCCAGGGCAGTGTGTTAAGGCTTCTTGCTCTCATTCTTAGAGTGCATTGTTACTAATGTTCTTCAGGCAACAGTCAGCATCACTTCCATTTATTCACAATAGCGTTTTGTGGAAAAGAAAAACAAACTATTAGAAAAATACCATAAGAAGGAACCAGATTCTTCTGCATCTGAAGCAAAAGTTCTGCCAATTAACTTTATCAACAGTTATTACAGCTGTATTTAATCTGTTTACACTTAAATCATTATTAAACGATGTTTGATTTTTTTTTTGTTTTGCTAAAACTCATATTCTCTCTTTACTGGGTTGTTACCTCCTTGAGAGTGTGCTCATAAAGAACTATATAACTAACAAAGAATCATGCACAGACTGAACTTAGAAAAAAGTCTGGACTTGAGATAAATTACAGGGTGCCTTAGGAGTGTGAAAGCACTGGAGAAACACTATTGCATTTAAATAACCAGCTGCCTCTAATCCACCCCAGTAGCTATCCATCAATAGAATAGAGATACTCAGAGAGAAGCAGAGATTGGGAAAGGACTTTGCTTTTGATAAGATGAAATGATTCTCATAGGGGATAAATCTATCGTGAGGACTTCTCTACTCTCCACTTTGGTCTCTGCTTTAAAAAAAAATAATAAAAGTGGTTGCAGGAAACTCAGAGGCTGGAAATTGAAGAAGCAGTGCAATAATAATCTCTTTGATTGGGGATAATGGAAGCACAGAAGTAGCAGGACTGTAAGTACTAAATGAAGCCAGGGAGACAGAAGGAATGCCACAGCCCCAAGTGCAGCACATGTCTGGAGGTAAAAGATTAAAAATGTTTATCAAAGCTGTAAGTGAAATTCTGCAGCTTGAATTGAGTTCGTTACAATGTCATAATTAAAGTGTGCTAAAAAATTAATAATAATGTTTCATTTAAAAAAATGTTCTGTGATCAATTAGCAATTATTTTTAGTGGTAACAGAACTCCTTTGTTGAATAAGATGCTAACAAAAATGTTCAGTTCTCTTCTTTTGCATAATGTGTAATTTAGAAAAATCTAATTGATTAAATCTGTAATTTCAATTTGTACATATAAACCCATTTTATTTGCTGACCTCTAATTTAGAAATATTTAGTTTCATTGTATACTAAGGAACTATAATATATTCAGTGTTTTATTCCATACCTTAAAATACTGCTGATTTCTAATGAAGCCAATTAAAAAACAATTATTTAAAAAATGTTCTATTTTTTTCCATTCAAACTGTTCATCAACTTGATAGTCTTTCATACACTGGAAGTATATTTCTTGGCTTGAATGAAAATCTAAGTAGTATTAATTTAGAAAGAGTAATAATGTTTTACTTGTAAGCACCTAATGATGAAGTCAGTTTACTGAAGCATCCCTTGAGCTTTCCAACTACCATCTTAAAGGAATTTATGTTTCCTTGAATTGTGATCTGTGCAGTATTGTTCCTTTCTTCATACCACGTCTGTTTCTTGTAACACATAACTCTAATTTCTCTTCTTCAGCTGAACTCGTAAGTCTTCTGGAAGGCTGAAATGTGTTTACTGCACATGGTAGGAAGTTCACAGGAGCTATCCCAGACATCAGTGAGAGAGCGGTCCAAGCACCTCACTCACCAACCTTATGAAAACCTCAAGGCCACAAATTACTCATTTTGAACTCTAAAGATACTTCCCATTCCTTTCAAAGACAAGATTCATATTACAGTGCTAAATGGTACCAAACTACTTGAAAACGTGTTTTTCCCTCATCATGTCTGAGCCTTTATCATTTAAAGATTAACTTCTGAACAAGTGCCATAGATGTATTATCTGTGAATAGATCCACCAGGATTCATCTCAGAAAGAAAAAAAAAAATGCCACCTGCTATGGGGAGACCTTGACCAGATCAGGAATTTCGGGAACTGCTGATGTTTCAACAACAAAATTATTTTTAGAGATGCATGGATGATGCTTGCTTTATTTATCAGTACTGTCCTAATTACTTTTCCTGTTTCTATAATATTAATACTAAAGAAACTTAGGGGAGAATGGGTTTATTTGGTTTCTCAGTCCAAGGTTATAGGACATTATGGCAAAGAAGTCCTGGAGGCAGGAGCTGGAGGCAGCTGGCCACATTTTATCTGTAACCACGTTCAGTCTGCATCTTTAACTTTAAATACGAACTGAAAGCAAGGAAGAGCACAGTTGGCTGTTTTATATAATAGCGGCTCAGGCTACTGGCTGCATATTTGGCAGATACTTTGGCATCTCTCTCACTTTCTGTTTTGTATGGTGTCCTCACAACAAAGAACTGTAAAAACAATAAGTGATTTGATTAACTGTGATCACAAGAAAAACTACAGAGCGCTTATAGCTAGTGGAAACAACTTGAATGTGCCAAATTATTCTTTGTTTTAAAGTCATTGCTAAAAGCAGTATACTTTGCCCAGGATTGTAGTTCTGCAAAAACAGCAATAAAAAAATGGAAAAGCAAAAGGAAGGAAGGGAAGACTGCAGGAAGGAAAGAAAAAGAAAGGAAAGAAAGGAGGGAGGGAGGGAAGAAAGGAGGGAGAAAAGAAGGAAATAAATAGAATAGGAGGAGGAAGAAGAGGGGACAATGGATGAATAAATAATTGGATCTTATATTTCTGAGGAAATACTTAAAGATGAGAAGATCACTTTTTTTTTTTTTTTTTTTGAGCTGAGGATCAAACCCAGGGCCTTGAGCTTGCCAGGCTAGCACACTAACACTGAGCTAAATCCCCAACCCATGGAAGATCACTTTTAGATATTGCTTTCTCTTCTCTCAAAGACTGCATTTCCTGTTCATTGACAACTTCCAGGATCAGAGTAAGGCATCCTTGAGATGATTAGCCATAGCAAGACTGAAGCCAGGAATTTTAATGAGCATCTTCTACCTGAAGGCATTCTAAGTACACAGGAGTACATCTTCTCCCATGGCTGTGTCTACAGATTCCAGAATTCCTTCTCATGGGAACTCATGGTGTGAGTGTAGGTCCACAAGAGGAACAGAAATGAAATAAATGTGACACTGATGTAATCACTATCCAGGGTAATTCAATATAAAGGACAAGGTCAGACATCTCTGTGAGTGACAGAAAAATGGCAGGTAAACTGCAGTTAGGTGGTCTGTTTGAAAAACAAAACAAAACAGTCTCAGGGTCAGGAGTACTGTGAAAAATATGCAATGATCCTTCCCTTCTTTCTAAATGTTTTTGAAAACTTCAGAGTTTAAATGTAAATTTCCACCTTGTGTGTAATTTAAAATAAATATTCTTTCTGTCTCCATTTTTTCTTTGTGTTGATTCATTTTCTCCTTAAATCCTCAAAAGGGCAATGAATGACAATACAGCTGAGTTTTAGCTTCGAGAGTGTTCTATAAAACATCTGGCTTTGTGTGCAGGTACCAGTGTTTGGGGAAATTTCTACTGTTTTAGAGGTCATTGCGAGTATCTGATGATGTAGAAAGCTAAATCTGCAGAGAATTTTAAAGATGACATACTGTCCCGGAGATTTCTTTGTGAGTAACGTTTGGTTTGTGTTTTCCATTACTTCCCATTTTCTCCCATTCTCCCAAACATCCTGTGCTTCAATCAAAACACATGAGCTCTTGCCCTGAGCTGCTGTTGTAATGAATTCCAATGACATGGAAAATAACGAAGATTTAAGGAAACAATGGACTGAACATCTAAAGGAAGCAAAATCATGTACACTTTTCATATAGCACTTAAACCACTCTGTGCTTAGTAATTTAATATTTTCTTCTTTTGGAGAGTTATCCTAGTGAGTCACAGTTATAAAAGGTAATAGTTAAACCTAAAATCAATGTATTTTGTCAATTTCTAATATTATATCTTGTCAAAACATTACCCATGAATATATTACCTTAGATTTCATACTAAGATACTGAGTAAAGATATTAAAGAAAATATCAATGTTTCAAAATATTTCATTTGTCAATATAAAATATATTAACAAATAGCAGTCATTATTGTACATCAGTAATCACATAGTTTCTTAATATATGACTCAGCAATCATGAAATACTCTGAATATTAGCATTAGTTTAGACATTAAAGGCATGTTCAACTTTTTCCATTTATTGGATTAACTTGTGTTAATATGCAAAGCTATGACACATTTTTTTGTTTGTTTGTTTTTTTGTTTTTTGATACAGGGTTTCTCTGTGTAGTTTTGTGCCTTTCCTGGAACTCACTTTGTAGACCAGTCTGGCCTCGAACTCACAGAGATCCACCTGGCTCTGCCTCCAGAGTGTTGGGATTAAAGGCATTCACCACCACTGCCCTGCACTATGACACATTTTAATAGTTTGTTTAAATATATATTTTTTACTTAAATGTTAATTTGAAATATATTCTCTGATGATCTTGATGTAAAATAACTATTTAAACTATTTTGCATAAACAAATACTGTAGGAATCTAAGGAGGCTTATTTATAGATTCAACAGCTTTCTTCTAATTGTAATTAAAAGGAGATGGAAATTAAAGTACTTTATTTAGAATTTCATTATAATAATTATTAATTTAATTTATTCTTGTTTAAAGGTTTATTTAAATTAGCCCATTTTTTATATGATTACTTGAAAACCTGAAAGAATAAATAAAAATTCCCTTTGATTATAGTTTTATACTGGTCTCTGGAAGCATGCCTAACATACTCATTGCAATGTGTATACAGTTCTGCACATTACAACCTGTGTGTCAAGCCTGTTACTATGCAAATCCCATATCACACTCCTCAGTGACATGAAATCTTGTTGACATTGATAATCACAAGAAATTTTGTTTCTTAGAAATAATAATACAATATTTTACTTGTCAGAAATCATACAGAAGTAGTAATTGCTCCTTTAAAGTTGGTGTACTTTCATAGACAATACAATTAATCTTAACTTTCTCAAATTAAACAACACAAGAAAATGGAAAGCATGCAAAGTAAGCAAATATCATAAACGTGAAAAACTGAATTATAATTTCTACATGTAACTAATAGTAAAGATGTGCTTCTATAAGAGTAGTAACAATTGCTGCCAGTGCCTCCTGAAAAAATGTCCTGTTTATTTGGGATCAGATTCATTTTCGCTTCTACTGATACGTTGCTCATTTAAATATTTTGGTATGCTCTAAATTAAGAGAGAAATGCATTTGGTATTCATCAAATTTCACTGACTCCAAGGCATCTTCACATCCTTGATTCTCTGATCCCTTCTGTTGAATCAGTCTCTACTCTAATTCAACATGTATCTTTCACCTGTTACTGCTGCCATATGTTCTATCCTTAAAGCAATTGCTTTTCCTAGGAGTCAGAAGAGTTGGGGTGGTTTGGAGTTTGCCTCCTAACTCTAATGAATCTTCAGATCACCCAAGCAGTTTCCTTCCTCATGTATAAAAAGCTGTATGATGGGCTTTTGACATAAATGAACAATTTTACACCCTACCCAGCTTTATGGACAGCAGCTTTGTAGTGCAAATAAACACGTTGCTGCATCAGAACTTCCATTTCATATTTGGTGTTCTCCACCGCCTCTTGAAGATTTTGTATGTCCTCTCTTTAGGTGAGGTTGGATTGTCCCTTCAGAATGCATGGACACATTTTGAAATGTAGTTTCCAAAGCCAGATGATGGTGGCACACACCTTTAATCTCAGCACTTGGGGAAATGAGCCAAGTGGATCTCTATGAGTTCAAGGCCAGCCTGGTCTACAGAGAGATCCAGGACAGGCACCAAAACTACATGGAGAAACCCTGTCTAGAAAGGAAGGAAGGGAGAAAGAAAGAGAGAAATGAAGGAAGGAAGGAAGGAAGGAAGGAAGGAAGGAAGGAAGGAAGGAAGGAAGGAAGGGAAAGAAAGACAGAGAGAGACAGAGAAAGAAAGAAAGAAAGAAAGAGAGAGAGAGAGAGAGAGAGAGAGAGAAAGAAAGAAAGAAAGAAAGAAAGAAAGAAAGAAAGAAAGAAAGAAAGAAAGAAAGAAAAAAGTTTCTAATATCATAGTGTTGAAGGTGAGGTCTTTAAGAGGTGACTACATCTTGGGAACTTTGCCCTCATGGCGGGTTAATGAACTTAGCACCAAAGTAGGATTTTTATAGTCAAAGAAGTTCTATCATTGTGATTGTTGTTTTTAAGTTCCCTCCCTTTTATTCTCTATCATGTGTGCATCTTGACCTATCTTGTGCAAGGAAAGCTTCACAGCAGGAAGCTCTTTAATTCTAGACATTCTGCCTCCAGAATAGCAAGAAATAAATTCCTTCTTTCTACAGAATGCCATGCCTTTTGTGAAATTATTTAACAGCAACTGAGAAAGGCTAAAACAAACTGTGATTCATTAATTCAAAAATTTGCCAGCTAATAGTTATCAATTTTGTCTTTCAAACATGATCTCAACAAGGAGGGAAAATTACTTCCCCCACACAAAGGAGTGGAATGGAAAAAATGTTAAGTGAAATAAGATTTTGAGCAGATGGGTTGTGCTGTTAGATGAAGTAATTAGAGAAGGAGTCACTGTCCACATGTAAAGGTCAGATTACATTACTGAAATCGTTTAATGAGCCATTACTTCTATTTTGCCACTGAACGTCTTCATTAAGAATGAAAAGTGGGATCTTTTAATCAATTCTATATCTTTAATATGCTTTGTAAAATCTTTGATTCAAATTAAAGAACTGTTACATTTACACGATTATACCACAGCTTTGAGAATAAATTCTAAAGCTTCTAACAACATACCATGCACTATCCCATCATCTTTCCTTGAGATAGCCACCCACTCTCTGCATGCTTACTCTATCTCCAATTTGTTGATGTTGTCACAGACACAGGAACAATATTCTAATTAAGCAATCAGTTTTGTCTCAGTCATCTTCTACTTGTGTTCTTCCTGTTTAGCTTTTCACTTCATGTTCCTGTATGGATCTTCCCTCATCACATTCCTATTACTTTCAAGTCTCTATGGCAGCTAAATAATTATATGTGAAAAAGCAGTCCCATCATTCTGAGTCCCCAAACATGGCTAGTTTTCTGTATCATGTACAGCTACTTAATATTACATACCCATTACTGCTTCTTCTAGTTTATGAGTTTTACAAGAGCAAATAACCTTGTTTGTTCATTTTCTTTGCAGCTGTCTTACTGCATATAACATAGTGGCAATATTAAATATTTGATGAATGCATAAATTAATGGATGGAGATTAAATGACATTCATAAGCACCGTCATTATCTCTTCCTCTGTTGTAATCTTAGGTTAGCTCTATTCCATTTTTCACTCTTTTTCTTAGGCTACAATTATCCTATATTATCATGTTCTGTCTTCTAAAGTAGTTACTTCCAAATTGCACTGAAAAGTTAATATATTTAGGTTATATTGAAAAAATTCAGAAACAATTTTATGCCATTTAAAAAACCCAATTAGTGACAAACAGATCTCCAAAAATAACTTAGCAATATTCTATTTATTTAAAAATAACCAACAGTTCAGTTTTACATATTCCCAGGTTAATAAAATTCAGATGATAACTATAAATGTGCACTTCATACATTTTATATTGCCTGACTTTATTTTAATAGTGAAAAGATGGGGCAAAACTTTCTTTAGGAATGGAGATATTTTTCCTAGAATCTTATATAAAATAATTTTCCTCTAAACCAAACAGAATAGTGAGAAGTAATTTTATATATTTTATTTTGTTGGATATATACAACAGTACAGAAATATGAATATTTAGAGAATAATAATTAACTTTAAATGCTGAAAGAAGTCAATTACATTTAGGTCTTTGTAAGTGGATTGTAACCTAAATTTCTGGCCGTTGATACTTGTATTTGTAGTGACTGCAACTTAACCTTGTAGAACTTCACTGATATTACTCCCTTGACATTTAATCATGTCAAAACAGCAGAATGTATGCCACACCTTACATGTACAAAGTTTCCTACAGGATGAAATGTAATGACTGACGTTTTTCTAATTCTTCGTCTTCCTTGTGCATGTAATTGAAGGTCATTTGCTAAATATTTTAACACTGTTTTCACTTTTGTTATTCCATTCCTTGGACTGCTAAAAGAAATTTAGATGTGAATTTTATAATACCTTATTTCACTTTTTACATTGGAAAATAGCATATCGAACGTATTATAGAGTTTTTGCATGAGTGTTAATAAATATTATATACAATCTACTTAACAAATTGTTTACACAAATTAAACAAATAAAAAGTATTTGCCTAAATAACAAGAAGTCTTGTGTTAACTGTATCATGTATTTCTATATAGGATGTATGTTGTCTTCACAAGCAGAGTAACAAAGACAATAATGTCAGTTCATGGAGTATGATTGGCATGTTGTATGCACTAATAATCTTACCCTAGCCATGATTCTATGGGTTTGTAATCACCTGTTTAGTTGACAATAGATAGTTTATTTAAGTTTCTTGAAGGTAAAACTGGATTATAGTTAGGTGCCTACCAACAACAAGACAGGATAAAAAGTGAAATGAAAGAAATGAAGGAAGGAAGTAGAGAGGGGAAGTGTGTATCCACATGACTGAACATGAAGATGATTAGTGGACTCTATAAGTTCAGGATGTCTAAATATCTTCTCTGTACCATCATGTGAAGATATATATTACTATACACTCAGAAACACTTAAAATGAGATGAAAGGTTAGAAATCACAAGTATACCTTACTTGGCATGAAAACAGTAACCATGACATCTATAAAAAAAAGATACAGGCTCCCCAGGAGTGGAAAGGATATCTGTTTCCTATAGACACTTGGAGAACTTGGATCTGCTAGGAGAATACTCTACAAGAGAGATGGTTTCAATAAAAACACTGTTTTTTTTTTTTTTTTTTTTGACAAGTAAGAATCTCTTCAACTGAGAATTTGTCTGAGTCTCATGTTTGGAGTGAAATATTAAAATTAGATATTAGCTTAGCTAACCTGTAGCAACAATATATCCTAACATGTATCACAAACAATGATTTTCTTTAAACTTTGCTTTTTCAATACTTATCACACAATAACAGCTCATATGGAAGGATTTGAAGTGAGTCTCTCTCTCTCTCTCTCTCTCTCTCTCTCTCTCTATATATATATATATATATATATATATATATATATATATATACTTCAAATTTGATCTTTAAAATGCACATCAGTTTGTTTTAACAAAATTTATGTAAGAAAATATACTTCTTAAATGAAAATTAAGTTCATTTTCCTAAGGACAAATAATTTCTACAATAAAATTTTTGAATACTAGAAGAGTTTTGCCATGAAATAAAAAGCAAAAAAAAAATGTTGAATGCTTGCCACCTTATTAAAAAAATAAATAAAACACTGATATAAGAATTCTGTATGCTCTCTCTGTATTTGTGGAACAAAGAGTGGATTTCACATTTGCTCTACACAAGGCAATGAATAAAAGATCACAGATAAAAGGAAGCCAGTAAATCATCATTTGCATTGTATTGATGTTTACTGAGGTATAAAATCCCCTGGAGTTTAGATGGCCCATCAAATTCTCATAGGGAAGCAGCTTTCCTCAAATAACATTGGATTCACTGCACACGTTTGCGTGTGAGAATTGATCTAAGATGAGTGTTGTATCACATTCCTGAAGAAAACAGAAACTATCCCTTTATGCCCTGAGTTGTACATGTTGGCTTCATATTTTGATTTTAGAAAGAAAAAAAAAAAGTCCTTGCCACAAATAATGATTACTCTTCCTAGGTTATTTTCTCATATAGTAAATGGTGACAGCAAAGTGTATTAATCTTAGTATATTAAAAAATTGTTTCACACTTTTAATTCACTTTTGATTTTAATGACTTGAGCTTTTAAATAACACAATCTGCTGTAATATATTTCCCATACTGACATTGAAACATCATTGCAACATGGTCAAAAATAGATTTAAAGTCAATAGATCCACTTTTCTCACTAATACATTATTAGTTCATAATATTAATATCTGCCATTGGGAGAAGCATCTTACCACATCAACAGTGGACCTATGACAGAGATTTCTTGGAGTAAGTATCATGTGAGTTAATATCAAGAGTTGAGCATGTGAACACTGAGAGGCGTGACTCTAAGTTCAGATATTCATCTGCCTATAAAGAAGGTGCCACAATGGAGGAAAGCTCATAGATAATGAGCATCAAAGAATTAAACAAGGGAACACAGTGCCAGGAGAGACAAATTAGGAGGAAGAAAAAAGCAAATAATTTCAAAGGCAAAGAATTCCAGGTTGGGAAGAACTACAGATCATTTAAAAATTATTTTTAATTGTTGAAATTGAGATATTATTATGTAATTTTTACTTTTCTATTTTCTTCAGCCATTCTCATGTAGTCCCTAACTTTACCATTGCTCACACTCAACTTCATCACTTATATTTCTTTAAGGGTACATTTGTATATATATAATCATTATTCCTACAAGTAAGTATTGGTTTTACCCCTCATCAAAGAGATGCCTCTCTACAACAGAGACCATTAAAGAAAACCACATTGGATCAAAATTCAGAGAACAAGGGACCATGTGGTGCCAGCCTGATCTGATCTATTTACACCTCCTGTCCCTAAGGCTCAGTTGTCATGGAGAAAGAGGGGATGAAGGATTATTCTGTGTTTATTTGGCTCAAAATGGAAAGGAAATGTACTAAAAATCACATAATTTAGTGATGTGGGAAAATAAACTTTTGTAAATATATACAATAAGCGTAGAAGAGGAGAACATCACAAATATCTCAAGATCCTTCCTCTGCTACTCTCATTCAGTAACTTATACCACTCCTAAATGGGAATGTGAGTTTTGTCATCTTTCATCATCTTACTGTTTCTAACTTTTATATACTCAATATGGACATGTTGTTTTACATAGCATAATTCACCCTTTCCATTTTATATAATAAATCATGTTATGGCTATATCACAATTTTTATATTTCAACAAGAATTTTAGCTGTTGCACACTTAGTAACTACTAAACTTGGAGCTAATATAAACATTATTATGAAACATTGTGTTGGATACACAATAATTTTAACACATACTTTCTATGTATCAAAGAGTAGACATTTGGGACTCTAGCATGGACATATCTTCAATTTTGTGCAGGTGTTATGTCCTGAGTGTTCATGACAATTTATGTTTCCACTACACTGTGAGAATAGGGATGGCTCCACATGCTCACTGTTGTCCTGTGTTTATTGTCGTTTTGTTTGTTTAGAGTATGGTTTTTAGCCCCTTTGCCAGTATGGTATTCTTTCATTTTTATTAACATCTATACCTACTTCAATATATATATTAGTAGACTGAGAAACACAGGCATAAAATTATTGCAAAAATTGTGATACAGTGTGTTGCTTTGCTTCAGAATACCATTTCTATTAAAATTCTTCAGAGAAAACACAAAATTTGATAATAAATAAGTATATTGATAAAGGACTTCATTATTCTGTTCTTTTTTTTTTCCTTGAGCTGAGGATCGAACCCAGGGCCTTGTGCTTGCTAGGCAAGCGCTCTACCACTGAGCTAAATCTCCAACCCCGTTATTCTGTTCTTGTTACAAGTACAAATATAATTTTAATTACTTTGTTGGACTTTTTTTCCACCAGAAAAAAGTGTCTTAGTCAGTGCTCTATTGCTGTGAAGAGACACCATGACCAAGGCAAAACTTCTAAGGAAAACATTTAATTGGGGCTGGCTTATAGTTTCAGAGGTTTAGTCTATCATTGTCATAGCAGGAAGCATGGCACCATGCAGGCACACATGCTGGAGAAGGAGCTGAGAGTTCTACATCTGCATGGACAGGCAGTTTAAAGAGCAGTACTGGGTCTGGCTTCAGTTTTTAAAACCCCAAAGATAGTGCCCAGTAACAAATTTTCTCCCACAAGTCCAAACCTGCTAAACAAGGTCGTACTTTCTAATAGTGTCATTCCCTCATGACCAGGTATTCGAATCTATAAGCCTGTGGGGCCCATTCTTATTCAGACTGCCACAGAACATATGACTTTTAAAACGGGAGAAATAGAGGGAGAGGTAGTTTGAGCTGGAGGGTTGTGGAAAGGACCTGGGAGAGGTTGGAGGAGGGGAACAATAATAAGAATATATTAATTCATTTTCATTAGAAAGAATCTAAAAAAAGATTATGCTTTTAGAGTAAGAGTTAACAGGAAAAAAAAAAAAACTTCCTTATTTATATACTGGAATAATCTGAGTCCGCAAAAATGGTCCACAATTTAGTAATAATAATGAAAATGCTTCACAAGTTCAGGAATACAAGGGCTCCTTCAAAAATGAAATTGTTGGTCATAGGAATAAGAAAAGAAGGAAAGTCATGTTCTTCAGACACAGTAATAAATTGTTTGTTGTGTAGAGGAAATGGTGAAGCAGATGGGAGTCTGATAATTTTGAAACATTGAAAGAAACTAGGATAATTGAGTATGTAAACTGAAATGTCAAGATGTTGAAATTTAGCAGTAAAATCCATTAATAATCAATTACTGAAAATTTCCAGTAGTGGACAAAATTTACCAATGTGAGTTGAGGCCAAGAACATAAGTCTAATTAGAATGTGTGAACTATCAGCTATAATCATATTATTTGGGAAAACTTGAGCTAAGTAAATGAAATAGCAAAATAAATATCTAATGTTATTTATTTTTGACTTTTTAAATATTATATATTCACTAAGGATAGGCAAATGTAGATGCATATTTTAAGATATTAATTGTTAAAATATCAAGTTCATTTTAATAGTAAAAGCTTTGCTTTTGGACTTTGAAACCAAATTTCATATCCAACAGTTAACAGTCCAGTAATGAGTAATCTATTTGAAGATTTTTGAGCTGGTTTAAATAAACTATCTATGAGGTCTCTGCCTCAGTGCATAGAGTGTTTTGAGATTTTAATAAAAATTCCAAATAATTTAATAATAGCATTTAGGCATCAGCTTAATTACTTTGAATAAATAAGAATTCTGAAAACAAGTTAAATACTGACAACCAGGTCATAGTTAATATTGACTGATAAATCAGTTCATCCTTTCAGTAAGTTGGCTGTATTTATATTATTTTTGTTAAAAATCACTGAGAAAAATACTCAGTACCTTAATCTGCAGAATTACTATAAGTTGGACTACATATTACATTTTTAAACATTACAATTCTCATTAACTATGAAATAAACATTGACAATTCACAAATAGCAAAATAATATTTTGCAACAACATTAACCAGGGTAGTGGACACCAGTGTGTAGTGGGTAGACATTCTGTAACAAACAAATTAGAGAAAAATAAAGCTAATTTTATTCTAATTATGTTGTGAGAAGTGAGATAATGAAGATGTGACATAATGAGGATATATAATATCTATCAAAGAAAATAGAGCATGCATTAAGACAGCTATTTTTAAAATCATAAAAAGTAAAGAACATTATAGAGAATGCTGAAAGTGAGGTATTTATATCATGATAGTTTGAAAGTATAAATATATAGCTTCTTTGAAAACAATATAATGATTCCCTAAAACCTTAAAACATAGAAGCAACATGTGATATAGACAGTATTGTATATCACATGTATATGGAGAAAGAGAATTAAATGTAGAATCTCAGATTGTGTCGTTGTTTTTGTGTACATGTAATAATAGTTTATAGCAGGAAAAAAAACGAGTGCTTTATTGGACATCTTAAAAAATACACAACATAAAACACCCAGTTCCATATTATGAGTCATAAAAACGGACTTTTGACCCATGGATATATTTTGAAGATACTGGGTTAGATATCAAATGAGATGTATAATACCAGTAAAATTGTGTCTAAGAAGGTCAGTTTTGTAGCAATAGAATACATATGAGGATGTCTGGTGATGGAGGAGTAAGTAATGGGCAATTAATGTTTAATATTATTACATTTATTCTTTTATGTTAGTCAGTCTTTCTGCCTACTGTGTGTATGTGCATGCATGTAGCTAGAGTTTTCTCTCCGTGTCCTGCCAAGCCCCAGCAGCCCCAGCAGCCCAAGCAGCCCCATGGCCACTTATAAAATAAACATACAGATGCTTATATTATTTAAACTGCTCAGCCATTAGCTCAGGCCTACCATTGTCTAGCTCTTACTCTTATACTCAGCCCATTTGTGTTAATCTATATGTCAACACAAATTCCATGGCTTTACCTGTTGCCTTTACATGATGCTTCCTGGATGACAGGCTGGCCTCTCCAACTCTCTGTTGTCCTGTTCTCTCAATTCTCCTCTCTGCTTGTCCCACCTATACTTCCTGCCTGGCTACTGGCCAATCAGTGTTTTATTTATCAATCAATCATCCACAGCACGTGCACACTTGCATTCATGTGTGCTCATGCATGCCAAGACACACAGGTAGGGGCCTATAGATTCTTTTTCTATTGCATATGTCTTGTGATTGAATTTAGGTCTTCAGGCTTGAAGACAACTACATTTACATATTGAATCATCACACCAGCCTAGAACAAATGGATATTGCAAGGTTTTAGTTGGTAAATTTCTGATGCTAAACATCTGTGAATACACCAGTGTAAATGTTCTTCACACCAAAGATATATATATATATATATATATATATATATGATATTTTGATATTTTTTGGATGGCTGATTTTGTCAACAAATTGAGATTTAGTGTCACCATGGAAACTAAATTATCAATGGGCAAGTCTGTGAAGGAGTATTTAGATTAGTTTAATTCAACTGGGAAGACCCACCATAAATGCAAGCAGTGTCATTACATGGGCTGAGCTCTTAGGATGAATAATAAGGAGAAATCAGCTGACAATAAGTATTCATTGTTTTCTACTTCTTGATGGCACATGCAAAATAACTATATGTCTCAAGTTCCTGCCTAGGGAGCCCCCTGGTCATAATGGACAGTACTCCCAGATTGTGAGCCAAAATACTCTTTCTCCTTCCTGTAATTGCTCTGTCAGATATTTCATCATAGCCAGAAGACAAAAAAACTGATACAATCTTAAGTATATTCATGATAATAAAAATAAAAAGAAATAAATAGAATTTATGCAATAGGATACAAGATTGCCTTTGGAATAAATATATGTGTATGTGGAAGCCAAAAAAAGCATGAAATCTCCTAAGTCTTGAATTACATGTGGTGTGAGCTTCCACATGGGTGCTGGGAAATGAACCCATGTCTTCTGGAAGAGAAGCCAGTGCCCTAAGCCTATGAGCCATCTCTCCAGCACTTAACCTATTTATTTTATTAAATACTTTACAAATTTTGAGTAATGTCCTTCTTGTTATTACACTAACCTCCTGGAGACAGTGTAGTCCCTTACAATATTGTGCACTTTTAATAACCTAATAATCTCTTCCTAATGAGGTGCTTTAACAGTAAGTAGGATGACATTGGTTTGCCCTTTCAGTGGCTGTACATTTCCTATTTATCATTTTTATCACTTTCTTTTTCTTTCTCCTCATTGTGTGTGTGTCTCTGTATAAATCTGCCTATGAGTATTCAAGCACATGTGTATATAAGGAACCCAATGTTCTTGAATGGATGTCTTCCTCGGTTGCTTTTCCATATATTTTGAATCAGGGAGTCTCAAACAGAGAGTTTCATATAACCTGAAATGCACATACTCTACTAGATTGTCCAATGTGGTCCAGTGATGAGCCTCCCAATTCTTGGATTCACAGCTAGCATTTAGGTTGAGCTTCAGGAGTTCAGTTGAAGAGAGGGAGGAGGGATTCTATGAGCAAAGGGGTCAAGATCATGATGAGGAAACCCACAGAGACAGCTGACCAGAACTAGCTGGAGCTCACAGACTCCGGACTGACAGTTGGGGAACCTGCATGGGACCAAATTAGGCCACCTGAATGCGGGTGACAATTGTGTGGCTTGGGGCGTATGTGGGGTCATTGGCAGTGGGACCAGGGTTTATCCCTAGTACATGAACTGACTCTTTGGAGTCTATCCATTCCCTACAGGATACCCTTGCTCAGCCTCCATATGGGAGGCAAGGGGGCTAGGTCCTGTATCAACTTGATATGCCAGGCTTTGTTGACTTCCCCTGGGAGGCATCACTTTCTCTGAGGAGTGGATGGGTGCGGGGTAGGGGAAAGGTGGAGGGGTGAGCAGGAGGAGGGGAAGGAGCGAGGAACTGTGGTTGGTATATAAAATGGAAAAAAATTAAATAAAAATAAAAAACAAATAACAATTGAAAAGTCAATAGAATGAAACAAAATAAATGATATCAAAAATTGTGGATGATAAAAGAAATAAACAGACACAAAATTGATACAGTCATTTTTTAAAAAATTGACATTTGTTGAACTTACACATGTCAGTAGCCTTCCCATATACTGATGACAAATGGACTGAGAAAGAAATGAGGCAAAAACACTTCTCTCAATAACCTCAAATAGTGTGAAATATCTTGGGATAACTCTAACCAAGCAAGTGAAAGACTTTATTATAAACACTTTAAGGTGTTAAAAAAAGAAATTGAAGAAGATAGCAGAAATCTCACCAGAAAAGTGCAAAAAAAAAAAAAAATGGATAGTTTTGGATCGATGGGGGACTGGAATGAGAAGAACAGTTAAGAAGAGGGAGATATGAATGAAGAAGAGAACAAAGGGAGAGACATCTAAAATGAAGAGCCATTTGAAAGGTAGTAGGGAAATCTAATAGAGCAGAAACTCCCTAAAATACATACTTATGTAATGTCTATCTAAGTAAAGATCACCAAATAATAGGGAAACAAAAATCTCAATTAATCATCTCTTGTCACCAAATGAAGCTTTCGACACTGGAAATGGGTTATATCTACTGAGAATCCCCCCCCCCCCCAACCTATGATGCTGCTGAGGCTATAGACTGCTCTCTATAGAGCCCTATTGCTGAAAACAAAACTAGTTAATTTATTGAACATGGAGAAACTGAGCTGATGGCTACATAGAGATTTCATCCTTGTACACTAGTATCTTTTGTACTCCACATGCTACCAAAGGAGATATGTAAACAGCAAACCAGCTATAATACTTTAATCTACAATGGCATCCTACCTGCAAGACATGTTAGTGCAATGGTGGCACAAAGCTTGTGGGAGTAACCAACCATACCTGACTTGCCTTAAGGCCCACTCTCCAAGATGAAACCCATACCTGACACTACATGAATGACCAAGAACCTGAGATGTATGGTAAAACAAAATATTACTATGAAAAATAATCAAACAAAAAATGTAGCAAGAAACAATCCCTAATGACATTCTGCTATTCTCATATATCAGTGCCTTTTTCGTTATTATGAGAAAAGCCTCTGCTTGCAGCAGATGGGGGCAAACGCAGGGACCCACAGAGAGACAGGATGCAGACAGTGAGAGACCTTGAAACATTTAGCCCTAAACGGGATTCTCCATCACGTACTTTCACTCAGGGCTCAGGGAAGCCTGTGGAAAAGGAGGGGAAAGAGTGTACAACCTATAGGTGATGGAGGACACCAAGGAAAGAAGGCCCTCTAAGTTAACAGGACTGATGCACATATGATCTAACAAGGACTGAGGCAGTACACACAGGGCCTGCAGGGCTCTAAACCAGATGAGGTCCTAGAGCTGAAAGGAGAAATGGATGTCCCCATGCTTAATCCAGAAGCTATCTACATCTGATAACCACATGAAAATGAAAATTTAGTTCTCTCCAAGGAAGTCTTACTGGGGAAACAAATTATTCTTAAGGATAGTTTGCATATCCAACAGAGATGGCTGGAAAAGAAAAGAAAAAAAAAAAAAAAAGAAATCAGTGGCACCTTTGGAGGTTTCTTGTCTTGTAATGTTGTGTCAGGACTTGTAAAACAACTTCATTTCATATATATTCCTTTTCTCTACAAGTCTTTTGCTTATATATATGACCTTAAGTTCATTTTATTTTTTATTATTTTATTTTGGTTTTTCGAGACAGGGTTTCTCTGTGTAGCTTTGCGCCTTTCCTGGAACTCACTTGGTAGACCAGGCTGGCCTCGAACTCACAAAGATCCACCTGGCTCTGCCTTCTGAGTGCTGGGATTAAAGTCATGCACCACCACCACCCGGCCCATATTTTTTTTTATTTTTTATAGGATTTCCTAGTGTGCAAACATGTGAATCTCTGTGTCTATCTTTGTTTCTTGTTCCTTTTCTTGAGCTGTTTTCCTTCTGTTTATTTGTTTTGTTCTATTCTGGTCTTATAGTTTGTTTGTTTGTTTGTTTGTTTGTTTTGTTCTATCTCATTATATTTCTTATTTTACTATTAAATATATACATTTGGGGTGATATAAATATAAATTTCTAATTTTGATCCCAACATCAAGAGAAGTATATACTTTATTCTTAGAGTCATTATCTCCATGACATAAACTAAGAATGTTCAAATGCTGAACTTCCTTAGGCTGAAATCTACAGTATTTTTTTTCTATTAGACTTACAACAATCTTGACATTTTGATTAATAATGTAACACAGATTTTCACTAAATAGAAGTACATATAACAATTATTTGTACACATTTATTTTAGGCCAGTACTATAAAACCACTTTGCAATTCAGAAAATTTATTATCATGAAATACAATGGAACAGGTCATGCAAGGAAATCAAAATCCAGAAAGTATACAGAGCACAGGAATGGATGGAAAATACATATTAGCTATTTTATTTTTAATGACTGCTGGTCATTGAGGGAAGGGTCTCTCCAGAGTATCCCATGTGAAGTTGCATGGAGCCACTGACACTCAAGTGAGAATAGGATATTTTAAAAATGCTAGATATCATCAATTTATTAAATTATGAATTTTATTCTCATTCTTCAGGCATTACTCAATTGAATGGTATCTTTCTTGATTAATCTTAGTTAGGTAGGAAACAGCATTTACAAATACCCACTATGTAGTTAGTGTAGATGGCCTTTTAAACAAGAATTATAAGGTTTTAATAGTAATTTGTGGCTCTAAGTGACTCCTCAACAGCCTGAATGACAAGATAAATGCTTTGCTAGAAAGTCATCTCCACATTGCTCCCAGACGTACTAAGGAAATGCTTTCACTACAGTATCTCAGAATCCCATAAGGTTGATGTTGATAGGGTGTGTGAGCAGCACTGACTGACAACATTTGAAAAGTCATATGTGAATGCAAAATCAATCAAAAATACCTGAGAGAGTTTAGAGGCGAGAAAAGAAAATCTAAAGAAACTTCACTTTAAATCTGAAGTCCTACAATGAAACTCTACAAATTAAGTCAATGTGCTATTGATATAAGAATTGAGAAACTGATCAATGGAATAATGGTCTCATAGTCCAATACTCATATGTGATTTATGATGAATGTCACCTCAAAGAGTAGCAACAGTATTTTAAAGAATGTTGCAATGTCAACTATACATTCACTTTCAAATACAATTCCTGATGTAAATTATAAGAAAAAATAGTTTTCCCAGTTTGTTAAACCTGAATTAGAAAAATTAAATACATAGATTTTAGTCAATATTATGGGATAATATCTCTCTGATCTTAGGGTCAGTAAATATATTTTAAATTGGACAGTAATCCCAAAGGAAAAGTGACTAGAATGCATTTAAATTAAACAACTCTGTTTATTGGATATAATAATTAAAAAGCAAAAGAAAAGCTAAGAGTGGGAAAAACTCATAGCTTGTTTTTTCTCGTTTTCGTAAGTTCTTCCAGAGTTTCCTACAGTGCATTCTGTATCATATTTATCTCTTCATTTGACTCCCCCCAAATCTACTGCCCTCTTCCAGCCACCCAAATTTGTGCCCTTTTAAACCCATAAGGTATAATACTTCTTAACAACTCATCAGGAACAAAGCCTTCATACTCTTGGATGATGGACCTTAATCCAATCAAGACATGATTGATTATCACGACGATGTTTTGTGGCAGGCTTTCCACTTGGCATGCCTTGCCATGGCAGTCATTATCATAGCCCACAGGACTCACACCTTGGTAAGGACTAGTTATCACTTTTCTCCTCTAGTAGCATAAATAGAATTTTATAGCACTATGAAAACTAGGGTGTAGGAAAGAAGATTCTAGCTGAGTACCAGCTTGTGTTCTTCATAGTTAATGACTCAATTATATGATATCTTCAGCAATATGATCTTGCTGATCCAAGAGCAGCAATAATAGGAACTAGCTCAGAGGCTATGTGACCTCAATGGCAAACTACTCCAAAATAGGTAATCTATTCCAGGCAAAGGATTTTTATTTGTTAGTGCCTTTTGTCTAGTTACCACATTATAGAATAGCCCACCTCAGTCTCTGTGTGTCTTTCTCTCTCTCCATGCACAGTGTGTGTGTGTGTGTGTGTGTGTGTGTGTGTGTGTGTGTGTGTGTGTGCGTGTATGTGTGTGTGTGTGTGTGTGTGTGTGTGTGTGTATAAAAGCATATTATAAGATCAAAGTGCCATTATTACATCTTTGGGGTTGTCTTCTGTAGGTCATTCTTGGCATTCATAGACTTACTACTAGGAAGCACCATTGATTACTTTTTTTCAGCTTATTTAGCACCTTTAGATACTATGAGAGCTCATTCTCAAAGAGGAGGTCTGCAGATCAGTTCTAGCTCTATTTTGAAAATCCTGTGTGCAAAATGTGTGATGTCTTTTCAAAATTTCTTTATTGTTTGTGATCATACTCAATTCCAGCCTTTCTGCCCACCCTGTCTATCTCCTAACCCAAATAAAACCTTCATATTATTTTTCATTCCCCTTTAACAGAAGAGATCATGTAAAAAAAGAAGAGGGCTATAAAAGGCAAAGAAATGAATAGGATCACCAAGTAAATATCAATAAGGAATTAATAATATATGTATTAGTATTTATTTTATATTATTTAAATATATTTATATAATATTTATTATGTACATGAAAGTCATGTAGTTATCTTATGCATATGTAAAATAAGAATCATATGAGAATATAGGGAAGGGAAGGCATATGCTTCATCAGAGCAAATATCCAGTGAGCAGCTAATACAGCACTTCAGCTCCACAATTCAAGAAATTGCATTTAGAAGTACCATTCCTTCACATGCTCTAGAATATCTGAAATGAGAGAAAAAGAAACAACAAATGTATGTGTTACATATCACACATTTCCTGACAAAATAAGATCAGCCAGCACTCCTCAAGGAAAATAAAGGATTTAAGACAATAAATAAACAAATAGATAAATAAATAAATAGAAGGTCACATTTAGGGTCAAAACTCTACCTACAAAGGGGGATATGCTAGACTATGAAAGTTGTCATATCTTTCAAAGCATGTTCTAACAATTTATCTACATATCTAATAAAAATCAGTAACACATTAAACCACAGGTAAGTATATGACAGTTCATAGTAGTTAATTGTAATCATCCAGACATTTGAAACTTATCAAGAGAAAATTAATATGGCAATAATGGCATGCTGCTAAAATGGAGTACTGTGTAGTATTCAAAAAATTATGTACAACAAGTAGATATGACACAGTAGAGTAAAAGATACAAGAGGCAAATGACACATGTGCATAAGTATTATATACAAGTCAGTAATGAGCATCTACAGTGATAGGAGCCAGGACATGGGTCATGTTGTGGAAATTCAAATATTTTATCCTTTTTTTTTTTTATGGGTTCAATGATGAAAGAACAGGTAAAGATGCAGAGCATTGGAACAGCATTTGCCTACTTTGGTAAGGCATACATATCATCCCCCATGCTACAATTCATTAATTAATAACAAGAAAACTAAGCAAACAATTAATAAATAGAAATGTCAGTTTGAAATGAGAACATTTATATATTATAAATATATGAACTAACCAGGTGATATTTTGCCTGAGAGTCAATACTGGCATATCCTTTGGTTTACTCATAATGGGATAAAATCCACCAAGGAAACCAGAGTAGAAGGTGAAAATATAAGTTCCCAATCAGGGAACAATGATGACAGGCCACTGATGTACTGGACAAATGGTATAAATCAATGTCTGACCCTTGCATACTCTAGCTTAGTTTGCTGTAACTGTGAATAAGTTGGTAAATCATGTTAATGTATTTAAGGGTCCTCAATTCCTGTGTATTACACTAATCATAAGCTAGGAAAATGAAATGATTCCATTCCCCAGCAACACAGGAGTTGAGAGGGGTCCCATCCCCAACTCAAGTCCATCAGAATAACCAACCACTCTGCCTTCTTTCTGTGGTGGACTAAATGACTGGTGGAATACTTTGGCATAGGGGATACTGAAAGATGTTGTCAAGATAGACTTCTGGTCAGCTAGAAATCAAGTCTTATGATATAAACTTCCAGGATGTAGGTTACTTGAGAAAGAACACAGATCTCTGAAAATGACTCACCACAGTTAAAGAATCAGCAGCCAAGAATTACATATAGAATATTCTTCAAATAATACTTTACAGGGTTTAGCTTCAAACAATAAGAATTGTGTCTAATCTAAACAATTTTTGTCTTTCTTTCTATTTGTAATACATTGAAACTTATCTTCCTCAGGCAACTTATTGTCTGGCAAATAAATAATAAATAAACATGATCTTATTAATATATTTGAATAATGTAAAAGTTGTGTGTGACTTGAATAATTTATTACATTTTGTTATGAATTCAAAGTATACGTATGCTCTTATCAATTATCATGGTGCATTCAATATACAATCCACTTAAAGACCCAGCTAATATTTATTTTTCAATTATTTATACTAGGCAATGAAAATCATTTTTATTTTCCTTCAGAAAGTAGAAGGAGCTAATGTCTATATGTGTAGCATGAATCTTAAAGGTACTTGTTAATGAAATCAAACCTGAGGCCAGTTATTGGGGTGAATGCTGGAAGATGAGAGAAGCAGAACAAGCCACAGCTATCTCACCTTGCTAGTTCCTCAGGTGATCCTGTTTCCTCAGGCTGGAATCTTCTGAGTCCTCCTCCACAAGAATTTCAGCTGAACTGTATTGCTCCCAAGCCTGAACGCTTAATCAACCAGATGCTTAACCAACTACATGCTTTTTTCTCCTTTAATTCCTGGTTCTCACGCCTTATATACTTTTCTCTTTCTGCCCCCACTCCTTGGGATTAAAGGTTGGGTTTCTGGGATTAAAGGCGTGGGTCACCATGCTTAGCTGTTTCTAAAGTGGCCTTGAACTCAGAGATCCACCTGGCTCTGCCTCCCAAGTGCTGGGATTAAAGGTGTGTACCACTACCACCCAACTTCTGCTATGGCTTACTCTTCCTATTTTCTAGCCACCATTTTTGGCTTTGTTCTAGTGGCTGTCTGTTCTCTGACCCCAGATATGTTTATTTTGGGGAACACGCAATATTTCAGGGAACACAATACCCACCACATATATGTTATTGCAAAACTTATTTATGTGTGTGTGTGTGTATACATTGCTTATTTACATATGTGTGTGTGTACATTGCTTGTTTACATGTGTGTAGTTGTTTGATAGTTTTGGGTAGTTTTAAAGAGCTGGGGACTGAATCTATGACATTTCATATGCTGCCCATTATTCTCAAACTGAGATATCTGCCCAGATCTTACTTCTATATATTTTCAATGTTTTTCAGCTTTACACTGAAATGTTTTTTACCTACTCTGAAGACCTAAAATTCATTTTAATGTTTTATTTCATGTGGCACCATTTTGATGCATAACTCAAACAAAAGGTGACTCTTGATATTCAGATGAAATTAAAATGAAGGAGTGCTTCGAAGGCTAAAGTCAATAACTAAAGGTGACAGTGTGGCAAAATGACAGAGCACAGCCCAGGGCCTGACACTGCCTTTGATTTTAGTTCTTACCACTTGCTGCTGGGCAAGTGTCTGCAGGAGGAAATAGGCAGAGAGAGAGGGACTTGGCAGTTCTTGTGATCCGTGCTGAGCAAGGTGTTCTTCCCTTCCTGTCTCTCTACCTTTAGTCTTCATGACTTGAATTCTTTGCAGGTTTTTTAAACAATGTAGTTTCTTATCCCTTCCTCTAGTGGCCACACACACACACACACACACACACACACACACACACACACACATATATATTACAATTTTCTCCCCCAATAAACTTAGCATTTTCTACCAACAAAACCACAGAAACAGGCATGTGAGACACAATGATGTTTCCACTGCTTGTCAGATTTTCATATAAATGAACACACCATCTTCAATGGTCCCTGTCTACTCAGCCCATCTCAGAGCAGAATTCTCTAGGCTAATTACTTCATTCCCAAGTGATCAGCAGGTAATGGTGGTTTCAATAGTCATTGAGAAAAATCATTACACTTTTAGAGAGTATATATTGGAGCTCTATTAACTGATTTAAATATGATCCCTACCTTCCAAGAACTTAAACAGAGAAAGCAAAGATAAAAATCAGGGCATCATGATTGTTCTAACTTACTTCATTGATAAGGCATCTGGACACAGAATGGACAAAATGAACAATCTGGGGAGAAATAGTTGATGTAAAATGATGGCCATTGTCAGGGAGGTAAGCAAACTTCCTGTATCAGCTTGTTGGATTAAGATGGCCCTGTTGGGGATTGTCTTATTTCGTTAACACAGGCTGACAGGAAGCCATAGATAGCTATCTCAGTGAAAGACACTCAAGCACATATGCTAGGGGCAACTCTGTGAAGATTACAGTAGCCTCAACACAAATCCATCATTCCTGAAGACACAACCTCACAATGGTGGGCTAGCTATAGCATCCTTTTTGTGCATCCACATTTTTTTCCCTGTCTTATATTTCCACAGTGAAAAAGATAATATAGTCTACCTGAAATATTAGTGGCAATTTGTTGTTATTTTGGGTTAGTTTGGGTACTATTGATTTGAAGCATTCATCTCACTGGTAGGAATCCTGGATATAAAGTGCTAGTTTAAATCCAACATTACAGCTCAAAAGGTCAATATCCTTCTAAAAGTGTTTAAGCTCAAATAGCCTAAAAGCATTTTTATGGAGATTAATGAGGCAATTCATGCCTTAGTTGCATTTTATTGTTTGTGTATGAGGAAGAATGATGTTATGTTTTTCCATAATATTTAAGATACCTAAAAATCCTTGGTGAAAATCTGTCCAGAGAACAAATATTTCAAAATTAAATGTGGACAGTGGGAGCAGGTTGATATGGGTTTTTTAAAAGGTCGGTGTACTTTTGCTGTCTCTTAATAGGTTCCTAGGCTAGGAAAAGCAATGTTAACTCAATAGTGCAAATTTCACAGCAGCTCACTGTTAAGACAGAAGGGACAGGTAGCTTCCCACAAGAAATTCTTGCCTGTAAGGAGTTCCATGTCTACCCAGAGGTACTCAGAATTTTAGGTTCAAAACCTGAATTTTTCTGCACCCTAATCATTCAGTGTCTGGTGGATTAAGGAAAGTTAACCACACTCACAAGAGTCTAATTTATAAGGCAACCTACTGAGACTTAATTATTATTAAATAAAGGATACAGCTATCAAGAGGATTGTATTTCTATTTACTGATCAGCATATTTACCCCCACAGGCAAGTTAAGTTGTAATTGTATGATTTCATAGCCAACATGGGGATAAAGCAGGAACAATTAATTGGATATTTTATTGCATAGTGCTATCCAGCCCTGCTAGTGTGACGTTCTCATCTCACACAAGAATGCAGTAACAGTGGTCAGCAGCTCAGGTATGGAAAAGTTAGAGCTCATAAGGGAAAGCCTATCAGTCTTTCAAATGTGTAAAGATGTACTTGGATGGACAGTGTCCAATAAGTTCACAACATGTATCTTGTTCAGTTTAACATGTTTAGGAGTAAGGTGCATGGAAGAAGATGGTCTCTTCCTAGTGCAGATCTTTGCAGTGTTTCTATGCCTCTAAGAGAAGAAAGAAAAAAAAACACAACAAAATCAAGCTCTTACATGTAAACCTAAGTAACATATGCTTCTTTGGCTCGTTTATGTTTGTTTGTTTGTTTGTTTGGAGACACAGTCTCACTCTATGTCAGGCTGGCCTGAAACTCACTGTGTAGCTGAGGCTGCACTCAAACTTGTGCTAATTCTCTTACCTCACTTCCCAAGTGCTTGGATTGTGTATATGTACCTGACTGGGCTCAGATTAGCTCTGTTTGGTAAAATGGCATAGAGTGTGGCATGGCTCATATTTACCAAATGAGGTTATTGATATCTGCTTAGCTAATAAGATGACTGTTTTGTTTGTTCTTGCTGTCTGCTGGGAGTCACATATAATAGAGCCTTTGGTAGGAAAAAAATATTCTAAAACTGGCCTCACACAAACATTGTTTAAATTGTTTAATCCTAATCACTCCCTCAAAAGGTTATGAGGACAAAGCTCCACAAATCACTCTCTGGGACCTGTGAGGACAGAGAATTAATGGTTTTTCAACTGCTATTGTGACAAGTCTCTTCAAGCTATAAGCTGTCTCTTTTCTGCCTTTTATCTGCTGATCTATCCCCTTCACCATAAGCTCTGTAGGCTTGCTTTTGCCTCTTAATTGGGTGAGGCCTATCATTTTACTATTCAGTGACCCACTCATAAGCACAATGCTTAGAAGATTTCATTTAAAAGTGCAAGCTAGAAAAAGCAAAGAGGTCAGCAATCTAGGAGACAAGCAAGGGAGCAATATTGTTCAAGTAATCTACAGGTACAAATTTGAAAGAATTCACATAAAAATAAGATAATTCCTAGATGCAAGTTTCCAGAATAAAGAGGAAAAAGTGAAATGTAAATACTTCAGGAAATTCTGAACTATACAATTATCCATGGATTAAAAAAAAAAATACTTGCCTAGAAGAATCTAGACAGAGTCCTGGGCTCAGTAACATCACATCATTACTTTTGCCAAGGGTTTACCTTAGTCTCTATTTTCAAATCTTACCTTAGAAATAAAAGTCTTTGTCCAAAAATTCTATTTTCCCATTAAAAAAATCATTTCTTCAGATTTCCCATCTATGTCCATATTCCTTTTAAATATTTGGATATTTACATTTCTTTTTCCATTTTTAATGTTATGTATAAACCCTTAACCCTAACTCTCAGTTATCTAAAGAAATAGTGAAAGGTGTAGTATCAATAAATGGCCATCAGGGCCGGCTGCCATCATGCAACGCCTTTGGAAATCTGACATCAACATTTTGTAGCTCATTGCTTTTCTTAAATTTCTCTTGTCTTACTGATGATGGGTGAGGCCCTGGAGGCTAGACTTTCTCAGAAGACAACACCCCACATATTATCAAGCCCAGCCTTTCCAGTCTAAACATTGGGACTATATCCAGCAGAAACATATAGTAGACAGCAGGTGGGTAAGGGTGGCATCTACACATAATTTATTGGAAAAATAGGAGACCTCATGGGATCAGAACAAGCAGAACTATTTGGAACATTTCATGAGGGGTAATTTGGATTTAAATGTTCTGATATATCACCTTCGGGTCCATTGGAGTCCTTAGGTAATAGAGCAGCAACGTGATAAGGGAAGCAATAATTCTCATGTCCCACAGACATCTCAGGGGATATTGTTTTCGAGAGTATGTGCTTTTGTCCTTTATAGCCCCAACAACAATATTTTACAGTGAGCTAAGGTCTTTTGTTTCCCATGTGCTAATCTAACAGCAAGTAGAGCCTGCAAAAATATTTGCACCATGTAGTCATTATACTTGATGAAGACTTGTCATCCTAAGAAGTTTTGGTAGACACACAAAAATACAGAAAATGTAGTTGTTTGTTTTAGCTGAAACCCATTATGCAAATTTAGGATGCTCACCATGGTATTCACTATGTCCAAATAAATAACATGAAATACAGAGGTTGCACCAAAGTCCCCATACAGACTGTTAAAGGTTATTCATTTTACACTGGAGGCTTTGCAATATTTCTTTAAATCAGCTTGCTATGTTTATGCTTTAAGTATGAATTGGCATTATAAAGAAAGGGTGTGATTTCCACTATAGATTTTCTTTTCTAAGTTACTTTTGATGTAAAAGCATTTCATGGTGAGATTTTCATCTATATTACATGTGAATAAAGTCACTATAAATTGATTAAGCAGGCCAAATAAGATCTAACAAATCTCAACATTTAATAGAGTTTTGCCAGTGCTGATTTCCTTGGAGGTTTTAACCAAAGGGTTTCTAATTCTGAGCTGCAAAAGACTGTTTCCATGAAAAGCTAACTTCCTTGTTTTCCAACTCCTAGCTTTCCTAGGCTATTCATAATACCATCTGATTAGCTTCTGGGACATTATCTTTCCCAAAATTCATACCTAAAGATAGTGGGAAGCTAAAACTGAGTTGTTCTTTGCCATCATAGAAGTTTAAGAAATGGCTACAAACTCCTTAGATCAGATTATTTCTTTAAATGTTAATTTCTAATTGGTGTTTTATCCCAGAGGTGGTTCTTAGCTGATCAGCATTATATCTGATCACCTTAATTCATGTCTTTTACAAATCCAGCTTAGGATAATTATTAATTTACGTTCCTATTTCTTTCATTTTCACTTGTATGTGGAACAATGGAGACATACTGAAAGTACATAATTTAGAAATAGCTCCATGTTACAGTTTAGATACAAAATGTCTTCTGCTATTGGTTACTGCATATTGAGATTACAGTAGTGTGCTTTGTTTTTATTTTGTTTGTTTGTTTTCTTAATATATAGTTTATAAAGTTGGTATTACAATCATAAATGGTCAAATATTAAAAATATCATAGAAGTTTGAAGTATGTGTAGTTATCAACATCTCTTTGGCCATACTGTGGTAGAAAAGGCCTTTAGGGTCTTGCAAGAGGAACAATTAAAAAACATGATGCCAATCTTGACTACACATGCTTTCAGAATATCCTTTAACTCAAATGATATAGGCTAGTCATCCCATTAAAACACCTCTTAAAGATCCGTGTCCTTTATTTTTATTTATAAATGGTTGGACAAGTACTACCTATTCTGAAGGACAAAAGAAAGAAAGAAGGGAAAAGAAACACATGAGTTCGGTTTAAAATATTTAATTTGAAAAGTAGTTTTTAATGTCTCAATCTTTTTGACTTGAATCTTTAAGTAACTCTTAATGAGCAGGCTTCAAAATTTCAAGCCATCAAAAAATAACATTTGAATTCATTCAGTTACCAAATGGTATTGATTTGTTGCATACTTCTGTCAACAGACAAAATTATTTGATGTTTCCTGCTTATTCATGAAAACTAGGTGGTGGGGGTTGATTTTGTTACTTTTGCCTGAATGCAGAGAGCAAATGTATCTGGTAGGTTGGTTTTATCTTTGAGACAAAGATTCTTCACAAGGAATTGAGACAGAGTCTGACATCTTCCTAAAGCTGCATTCAAGTGTAAACTGATCAATGTGTTCTAAGTTACAGATCACGTATCCAACCTGTTTTCAAGTTCTCTAGAGTATAGCCAGTCTATTTTCTAACCACCCCCCTAATGACAACCACCTGTACTGGCTGGTATTGTGTGGCAACTTTACACAAGCCAGAGTCATCGGAGGAAAGAGCCTCAGTTGAGGAACTAACTCCATGAGATCCAGCTGTGAGGCATTTCCTCATTTAGTAATCAATGAGAGAGGGCCTCACCCATGGTGGGCAGTGCTATCCCTGAGCTGCTGGTCTTGGGTTCTATAAGAAGGTAAGGGGAGCAAGCTATGGAAAGCAAGACGGTAAGCAGCTCCCCTCCATGGCCTCTGCATCAGCTCCGCCTCCAGGATCCTGCCTGTGTGAGTTCCTGTCCTGACTTCCTTCAGAGATGAAGAGCAATGCTGAAGAGTAAGCCAAAAAAAAAAACCCTTTCCTCCCCCAACTTGCCTGTAGGTCATGGCTTTTCATCACAGCAACAGAAACCCTGGCCACCATGAGTTTATTGCTTCTGAGGTCAGAACTTCAGTGGCATAGGGTTTCAACTCTGTTCCACTTCTTACAGACCTCTCACCTCTCAGAACCACAATACTCTGGAACAATCATCTAAAACATTACCCCTGCAGGAGTAATGTACATCAAAAACCCAGCAACAGTAAAATTGACAGTCAAATTAGTGAAATATAAGTAAATATACATTCTTGTGAGCGATGTTAAAGGTACAATAGTGTAACTACCAATTAGACACATTTGGAAGTATTAAATTTTATTTTTTTCCATTTCACTATGTTTTTATTTGAGACTGTTGCTGACCACAGGAAAAATGACTGTTAGTTTGAATTATTTTTTTATTCTGAAAATTCACTTTGTCATCACTTTCAAAAGAAATGTATGTGGTCAAGACATAGGCCTTGAGACATTGTTAATGCTTCATTTTCTGATCAATTTCGGTTTCCATCTAGATGAAGCAGATGTATAGAGATGGCCTAGGTGTCTCCTATCTTCCTCTACCATGTTGTCTCCAGCAGATTTAGGTTTTTTTGTTTGTTTGTTTGGTTGGTTTTGTTTCATTTTTTACAATCAATAAACATAAACTGGTGTACTGATATCACCCAACGTCCATAGTTCTATTAAAGTTCATTTCTGATGTCATAAATTCTATTGACATACTATGCATATCTAGCATTATGGTATTGCACATATATAAAAGCTTCATTTGTTCTAACAATCATTTGTGATATGCCTAGTGTGCCTATCCATCGGATTATGCCAAACCCCAGCAACCACTAACATCAAAGTTTTGAACACTCCAGTGAGATGCTTAATTCAATTGGAGTCATACAGATTGGCTTTTCAAATTGGACTCAGTCATTTAGCAGCATGGTTTTAAGGTTCCACAGTCGTTTTCAGGCCTCAGTTGCTGATTTCCTTTTAGTGCTATATGATGCTAAATTATCTTCCTGAAACAGATCATTCCATCAGTGGCTGTAAATAATGTGGATTGAGTTCACATCAGATAATTAAGATACTACAATACTTATGACCAGACTGTTGTGTGGACACGCACTTTAAGCACATTTGGATAATGGTGAAGAATAGAGATTGCTCGATTGTATTGGTGAGTCCATATTTAGTTCTAGACTTTCCTAGGTAGTTGTATTATATTGCTTTATGACCAGCAATGAATAAGCATTCTTGTCATTCCTAATGTTTGCAAAAATTGCCTTTGTCATTGTTTCAGATTTTCTCTACTTCAAAATTTATGTTTTGGTGGTATATAATTGTTTGGATTTGCACTTAATGATTTTAAGATAGTGATCATTTCTTTTCCTATAATTTTCTCCTTTGTCATTCTTGCTGAGCTCTTCTTTCAGATCATTGGCCCATATTTTTCTTCAGGCTACTCATTTTCTTAATTGAGCCTAAAACATGGGTGCATGTTAAATAACCGTTCTTTATCCGACATGCCTGTGTGTTTCTTCTATTTTAATTTTCTTAGCATCACTTTC